>NC_056737.1:721199280-721499280 GCF_019279795.1 Protopterus annectens
GAGGAAGAAGCAGCATAAAGTAAGATACTAGGGACAAGTGGTACTGGAGGTAGAATTAAAAGCTGAAAGGAACTGCATGATGAATATCACCTAAAGAATTGGCTGGAGTAAGAATACCAGAGTGTGGTGGCAGGATGGAGGAAAGTGGATCAAAGAATTGGAAGAGAAGGAGAGGCGCCATGGATAATGCAAGTGATGGAGGATAGAAACAAAGAAGGTAAGGAATATAAGAGGACTGGTGAAAGTAGGAAGATACTACCATATTTCTTCGTAAATAAGATCTAACCAGAGAATAAGGCCTAGCATGGCTTTCCAGGGGGGGTCATGATATAAGCCCTACCCCAAAAATAAGCCCCAGTTAAGATTGTCAATAACACACAATGGATGTGTTGAATTATAAAATAATATTATTAACACCCGTTGACTGAGGTTATCGTACTCTGCTCGCCATTTTCAGACCATTTGGACACCCAGCTTCTTCTCTTTGCAGAAAGTCGTAAGATCCTTTCCCTAGGAGTCCTCCACGATTCTTACTGTAACCCTAATCATCATTCACTTAACGGTTGAGATCCTTGACCCATAAACACTGGCAGGTTTACTTTGATTGGTCAAAGTACAGACAACGTGCATAAAGCGCACGCAGTTAATAACGAACAGCGGTGGTTGTGTCTTCTTAACCGTTGCCATTTTATATTGCCACTCCGGTCTCGTAAGTCTTCAATTAACCCCCCCCAGACAGGATGAGTGCAAAAAGAAAGAACTATTCCGTCGAGTACAAGAAAGGAATCGTGGAGGACTCCCAGGGACAGAATCTGATAGCTTTCTGCAAAGAGAAGACGCTAGATCTCTGAATGGTCCAAAAATGGCATGCAGCATATGATAACCTCAGTCAACAGGCCAATGAGAGAAATGCTAAGAAGTGCAAGTGTGGATCAGGTCGGCAACCATTATTTCCTGAGCTGGAAGTCATTATCTGTGAATGGATTGCTAACAGGAGAGCAAAGACTTTGGTTGTGCACAGTGCTGATATTAAGCATTTGCCCTTGTAATGGCACCACAGTAAAAAAATGTCCCCAGAAGAATTCAAAGTGTCCAACATTGGCTGGATGGCTTCCTTCAGTGATGTGAATTGTCTCTAAGAAGATCAATAACACCGTTCAAGCTGGAAGATACTGAAGTTATTAAATGTGCACTTGCATTCATTCAAGTCCTTTGTTGATGGCATCGACTTTTCTAAATACCATCTCTCCAACATGATTGCTATGGATGAAACTGCAGTGTTTATGGGCCAAGGATCTCAAACAACAATTGATCAGAGGGGTGCCTCGTCAATCTACATACCCTCCACTGGTTACGAGAGTGCACGTGTTACCTGTATTTTGGCAATTCGTCTAGATGGAAAGAAAACCCCACCTCTAATCATTAGTAAGGGCAAGAAAGATAAGATTGAATGTGTTTCAGGCGTATACATTCTTGGAACCGAAAAAGCCTGATGCACACAAGCAGTTATAAGGAAGTGGGTCGATGTAATGCTGCCACTTGTTTTGCTTGGTGGCAAAAGAGGTCTGCTAGTCTGGGATTCAGCCAGCACTCACCACACTAAAGACATGAAGAAATTCCTTGGACGGAGAAGAATAGATCAAATAATGATTCCCGCAGGAATGACTGCCTATCTCCAGACTCAATGACTACATTGAAAATAGAATGGAGAGAAATTAGCATGGAAACTTTGTGAAGCCTAGCCTGCAAGAGGTCATGACTTGGCTGAAAAATTCATGGGATAAAATCACGGACAGCTGTGTTGCCAATGCACTACAAGTAGGTTTCTTGAACAAGCAGTGCTCATTTAAGGAGAGCTCTGTTGTTAGGCATGACAGATTGGAGCCAGTGGTTCTAAAGGAAATGGAGTCGCAAGAAATTCATGCCAGAATTTGGGGGTTGGAGACTTATGACAATGTTCCAGAAGAAGATGACATGACTGTATTTGAATAACTTTTCCGTTATCGGGGCAACAGAATGGATTGCTTCTGCTTTCAGTTTTATTCCCCTCCTCCAATGCACATGTATTGAGATTTTCCTGCACTTTCTGTTAAGCATGAAATATTGCACTGTGAAAGCCAAGGTGTAGATATTCTGAAGTTGAAATGTTTGTTGCACTGTTTATGTAGAATTCTCACACAACTGTTAACGCGTTACTTAGAACTGTTGCCCAATAACAGAAAAGTACCAAATAAATGTCAATTGTGTACATGAATAAATGTCAATTTTTGTACATGAATAAATGTAGATTGTTGTATGGGGGGGTAAATAAGGCATCCCCTGATAATAAGCCCTAATGCGTATTTCGGCAGGGGAATGAGTATAAGACCCGGTGTTATTTTCGGGGAAATACAGTAGATAAAAGACGTAGAGAGGTGTGGGGTGAGGATAGAAGAGTAAATTGGGCAAACAAAATACAAGAAGCAATAGGGAGGGAAGAGCTGATCATAAAACTACCTAGATATGCTACTAAGGCACAGAAACCCAGGATATTTGCATGAAAATGCCCACAAAAATATTTTTTATTTGCCTATAAAGCTGGGAAAGATGATTTTGTGTGTGTGTGTGTGTGTGTGTGTGTGTGTGTGTGTGTGTGTGTGTGTGTGTATGTGTGTGTGTTGGGGGGTATGACTAAGTATATTGAAGTTGCCTTGAGCAGAGAGATACATTTTACATATCTTTTGGAGTTGCCCAGGATTAGCAAGATCATACCTCTCAACAGTCCATATTTTCACTTCATAGTTTTGGTTTGTTCCACATAAAATGCGAGCTTTACTGGCAAATCGTGGAGGATAGAAGTCACTATATAATGAAGACATTTAAGTTTCAGGCTTCATATTCATCAGAAAATACATGCTAATGCAAAACCCATTATTGTATCAACTTTTTAAGTTTGTAAGAGCAATATTTAAAATCTGTCCCTGATTTTGAGTCTTTGCCATCCCCCATTTATTTTGGCTTTGTCTAAATTTCTTGTGTTAAGGGGTTGAGAGGCGTGTAGGATTTGGAGAGATGTAAAGAATAATGGTGAAGCTGCTCCCACAATTGAGAAAACTAATGATAAAGCTGTTCCTGCTGGAATACGACAGGGAGGTGAAGGAAGAAGACAAAGAATTGATAGGACTGCTTATAACCATTGTGAAGAAGGTAGTCACAAAGAAATGGGAAAAAAGTAGGATCTACCTACAGGGGATGATGTAAGGGGTATTATGGTGAATACATAATTTGAAGAGAAAAAAAAAGAAATTAAAAAAGGGAAGCAGCCTTTGGAAGAAGTGGAGTAGATGGAACAATTGGTAGGAAACAAATAAAGGAATGGATGCAAGAGAAAACTTGGTATAGACTGATATGGCAGATAACAGGAAATTAAGATCAAAAGATGGGGGAAATGATAGATCACATGGGAAGCTTGGCCATAATGTATAGGAATAGGCTTGGGTAATAACAGGTGCAGTATTTGCATGTAAATAATTATAAAAGAGATGGAAAGGGGTGGAGGAGGGAAATAAAACTAATGTTGATTTTAAAAAAGCATAAACACTTAGCATCAGCATTATATGTGGTAAAGAAGAAAGAAGAGAGTTATTTACTGCATGCTGGCAGAAGGGTAGATTGGGAGTAGAGAATGTTAGTAGAATTTATGAGGATGCATCATACATGAGAATAAAGCTATATATGAGGGAGAATATGCTGAAGGAAAGGCTTTGCCCTTCTCTCTTTGACTATGGAAATGAGTTAGAAACTTTAAAAGCTGTCTTTGCTGATATTAAGCCATAGGGGGTTGTAATTAATGCCTGTGGGAAACTATTTAAAAGAAGTATCAAGCCATTTGCAGAAGTCTTAATGTGTACACCATACACGTGGATTGCATAGTTGGGGAAGAAAAAGAGATATGTTATTGATGGAAGTGGTTTAAGACACGAAATATCAAACTGGCAGTGATGGTTTTCCATACAAAATCTGTGCCAGTGTGATTTCTGTGTGTGCACCAACAGTGATTGCTTTGCTTTGGGATATTTCTCTGTTCTTCATGTTTGTGTGACCATGTTGGAATAGATAAGTTTGAGGGTTGCAGGGTCTTGCTTCCATGGAGTGTGTGTCTGTGTCTGTGTGTGTGTGTGTGTGTGTGTGTGTGTGTGTGTGTGTGTGTGTGTGTGTGTGTGTGTGTGTGTGTGTGTTAGTTTTCACCCTTGTGGTCTTTCATACATTTGTGTTTGGCAATGTAGTTTGTCGACTTGCTGTGTTTTATTTCGTAGTGGAAACCTGTTTTTTTGGCATCTTAGAATATGTAGTCTGGCAGCATCACTCTTTATGATACCTATAATCAAAAGGCAGGTGTGGGGAACTAGGCACTATCTTTTTAAGGTTGTTAGTCATCACCTCTGCCATATGTGTTAGCATGCACCGGGGAGGTATTAGAAGTTCTGTTTATGCCTATCACCCCCATTTTAGCCTTCTGTTTTACTGCTGATTTCACTGCACAGTTCTTATCCTTCTAGGCCTTCTCACCTCTGCCAGTACCATTTTGGTAGCACTGAGTCCCTTGCCCACCACCTAGGCAAGAAGAGTAAGCTGATGGCTTCTTTGCCAGCAGTCTAAGCTCATTCTTAAATCTAGGTAAGAGGTAGTACAGATGGACATTCTCTGTTTGCAGCAACAGAATGGCCCAGCATTGGCTCGTTATAGTTACTTTAATAAAAAAGTGACTACTCAAATACATCACCATCTGGTAATGCATTTTTATTTTTGCTAAATGTATGCTGTGTACTGTTTCATAGATGTAGGCTAATAGTACTTTTGTACATGTAATAGGGACCAACTCACTAGAATCAAGTGAACAATTATGTTTGCTGTGCTCTTGAGTTAGGCTCAGCTAGTATACTGGTTGCTGGATAGGTGCCTGGAGTGTAGGTACTTCAGATTTCCTGCTGTTTTCCTTCACAGGGGAATGTTAGCATTTCTGCACTACTTGATGTCCCACAGCAGCGTTTGGTTACACATCTTGAAAGGGGCAAACTGAGCAGATGTAAAGCAGGCATTCAGATGACTGCACAAATATATCTTATGGGCTTATACTCTTTGTAATTGTGTGTTGCTCACATTGCGGGAACTAGGATAGTATTTGTAGTCATTATGCTTAAGCGCAGTGAGTATGTGCACAAGTCATGCACAAGAGAAGCTGAGGCACAATTCAGACACAAGCTGCGCCATGATTCAGAGACACAAGCTGCACCAAAGCAAATCAGTTTGAACATGATTGAGAAAGTCTTAGAGAAATAAGGGAATAGTGAGATGCTAATGAGGAAAATATGAAAAATCTTTTATTGTCTTATATAAGTGAGTGTCTTTTCTTGTCTCATGCTATTAATAGTCACTTTTTAATGCATCTGCACCTTTTTGGTTCCTTTTGCAGTCTACAAAAATACTTTGTTTTACTGCAAGCTTGGCTGTTTTCCAGTGTGAGTTGCTCATTTCAGCAGTGCCAGAACATGGCATGTGTAGCACCTTTTGCTGACCTAGGCAAAGAAGGTATAGGCAAAGAATAACTCTCCTTAACTTTGCTGAGCAGGAGTTATAGGACAAGTTTCGTGGACAAGGATATAATAAGGACTTTGCTGAGCTTGTATGATTTATAAACAGGAACTGGGGGAATGTGTGGACTTCTTATACCTGAGAATACCAAAGTATGTATAGCTGTTACTCTACTTGCCATGGAGAGCTATCAGAGACAAGCTGGAGACAAGTTGGGTATCTAACACATGTTTGCCTCAGTGGTACTGCAGCAGTTCTTTGATATGCTTTTGGAACATGTGGACGAGCATATTTGTTTTCAATTTCACAAGACTAAGCCAATACCATATGTGCTTTTGCTTAAAGTGGCATGCTTTCCTGAGGTGCTTCATGTGATAGATTGCACTAATGTTGCTTTAAGGGCTATTTCTGGACCATGGGGAAAGTTGTACTGGAACAGGAAAGGCTAACATTTTATCAAATGACAGGTAGTGGTGCATGGGGGTATATCACCAGTGCTGGTCCAGCATTCTAGCAGTGCCTGTGATTCTCTCATTTGGCACACAAGTTCATCGTACCTCCTTGTCATACATGGTAGGATTCGTCATGGTCACCTTGTTGATAAATGCAAACAATTTGAGTGTTGTTAACCATAGATCCTCTTTCATCAGTCCTTCCGATCCGACTGCTGGATACTGACCTGCGTCTTGGATCTGATCCAGGCATTCATTAGTGCTATAGTGCCACAAACTTCTGAAGACTTTCCATGCCTGCTTTGCAAACATACCTTTCAGGTGTTATCTGTCATCATAGCAAAAGGGTTGCATCTTTCTCCAAAACCAAGTGTAAATGTATATTTCTATTTAGGGAGCTTTTTATAGTTTTTAGCATATATTCAGTAAATTAGCTGTTCCATTTTTCTTTAAGTGTGGTTATTGTCTTTTCTTGCTTATTTTATTTATTTTACATTTGTTGACCGGGATAGTCCAACTGGATACATGTCAATTTTCAGCAGAGGCCCGGGGAGAAAAGCTCCAAAGTACAAACAGAAAGACATTACATAAAACTTAAAGACATTACATAAAACTTAAAACATGTTAGTAACTGTCAACAGTGTATAGCAGTAAGAAAGTTGTACAATTTAAAAATAAAAAGGTTAGATAAAGTAAAAATCTTAGAAATTTTAGTATCTGAGCTTCTTGTTGCTAAAGTAGCTGCCTGGCATTCTTCTTTTGGCCTAGTTTCCATAGTTAAAAAATAAAATAAAAGGTTTGTTATAGGCTGTTTTTCCCTTGGTTACTTATACTTATAGTTGATTGTTAGAGGTTAGCTATTGCCTTGTTGTTTTCTGAGTAGTGTTATCCTTTGCATTATGGATAGAACTTGTAAAATATGAAGTGTAGGCACAGGTTTCCCCCACAAGATATTCATGAGGTGAAGGTGTGAGTTATTTGTTTGAGTCAAGAGCATTTGAACATAGGCTATGCATGTAAAGTCTTTGGTTCATGTTGTCTCACTGACAGGAGGTCCAGACTGATTAGTAAGGGGCACCTTCTTACTGACCAGACTAAGAGGCATGAGAAAAAAATGGAGAAAGAAAAGAACAGGGGCAGGCAGAGCAAAAAGTGAAAGAATGAGGAGCAGGTTTCTTCTTCTTCCCCCAAAGTTTCAAGACAAGAGGCTTCTCCTACACTGGTATCGTTACCTAAATCTCCTCAGTTTGAGACTATTGTGACCATGGTTACATCTTCTGTTAAGTCAATGAGCAGACATTCATCTAAGAGGGGGTTGTTCAGTTTCCTCTCTTCTAGACATTCTTCTGCATCTTTAGTAAAATTGTTCTAGTATACCTCAGTACAACAGAAGCAGATTGGGAATCAATGATGAGGACTTTCTTAAGACATTTGTAGCTGGGAATCATTCCACCCCCTCTGGTTCCAGAACGGATCTAGTTAGCCTATAACACCTCTTTTAGCTTCTTCACTGGTGTCAGTTTTCCCAGTGATGACTTCTGAGCCAGTGTTCTACCTGGATCCTGTTTCTTTCTGCATCGAGTGAGTCTCAGACCCAAATAGCTGATGTCAGTTCCTCTGCACCATTGATGCCTTCAACTCATTTTCATTGTTGGGGTCATTGCTGCTAAACCCTCTGTACTAGCAGCCTCGAAGCAGTTTGGGTTTTCAGTGTCTGGACTCCAGTTTTTGGTTCCATCCACCTCTGCCTCAGTGGAGGAGGAGGAGCTGGTGCTGAGGACAGGACCTTTGGTACTGACAGATTCTAGTTTTGCATTTCAGGATATGACAAAGATGATTGCCTCTTCCCAGCGTCCAGCAGGACTTCCATTGGCACCGACTCCACCCACATGTGTTTCCTCATCATCTCTTATGCTTATTCAGATTCAGTAAGATTCTCAGGGACAGAGCAGAACCGTATCGTTTGGAAATATGCAAACAGTGCAGACTTACTCTTCTGCAGGTTTCTGACCAGTCACTAGCAGTGATGCCTTTGGAAGAGAAAGGAAACACTTGGACTCCCCCTCAGAATCCTTAACATTGGATACTGATTTGGATGAAGGAGAAGGTCCTCCCAGATCCCCTCTGGAAGACATTACTTTTGGTGAGATCCTTGACTTGATGAAGCAGAGGAAATCTTGGCCATCTGACCCAACTGCTTTTGATGAGAAAGTGCTCTTTGAGGCATACGGCTCTGCCACTTCTTCCACTTGCGTGGTACACCCTGCAGACCAACTTATAGATTTGGTCTCCAGGAGGACATAGTGGGAACAAGTTAAAATATTACTCTCACCAGACAATGTACAGTAGTGGCCAAAATGCCCTCTGGTGGATTCATTGATAGTTGCAGGAGCCACCAAGAACTTTGAGGATTTCTTAGCTGTCTACCCCCCAACAAGGAATATAGGGCAATAGAGAGAATGGGAAAGTATGCTTGAACCCTGGGCACCTTTACCCTGAGGGCATTAAGCTACTCAGTACATATGAACTGGCTCTGAAAGGACCTGGCAAAGAGCTTATGGATATTTTGGGACAGACCATGACTCAGGAGTCAACATAACAGCTGCAGACCACCCTGAAAACCATATTTAATATTGCCAACCCATCTCTGTGACTATGGCAGGCTTGTCTGTGAGATGTCATTTGTGACACCAGTTATGTGACTCTGTGGACAATTTCAAAGTGTCCTTCACCAACACCCTCTTCAATGGAGTCTCCCTCTTCAGACCAGCAGTTAATGATAAGGTGTGAGCAGGATGGGAAAATAATGTCTACTTTTGGAGTTAGGTTTGAGAACTCTCATAGACCTTTCAAAAGGAATCAGAAGGGTTCCAAATCCTTACAATTTAAAGATCCCAGAGCCAACCCCTTGACTTCTCCAATGACAGGGACGCCAACCATGAGGTTGAAGAGGTTCACAAAACCAAGGGTATAGGGGACCTTTTCAAGGAATTCTAAACCAGTACCCCTGAGAGTTTGCCTGACTGTCCATCTCTGGAGGTAGTTGAGGGGAGGTTTTCTTATCACCTTGCTGTGTAAATGTCCAACATGCAGGACAGGTGGATTTGAGATATCATATCCAGAGGCTATTCCATACCCTTTTCCCAAAACCTATGTCCACTGAAGCCATGGTTACCAGAGCAGCCTTTGGTTCTTAGAGGTATCATGTCATGAGTCCATCCAGAACCAATGGTAGCTTGGAACTCTGTCCCAACAGTCCATTTGGATGGACTGATAATATTAGATACTGAAGTTATGCCCTTACTGGTTTACTGTCACAATGCTATGAAGTACTCCTTCCTTTGTTGACAAGAGCACTTCACACCATTATGTGATAGTAAACTGTCCTTACCATAATGTTGAATCCTTTTCAACCAAATCTATCCAATACAATATCCCTTCCACCTTCCCCCTTCCAAATTGTTATGTTCCTGTCATTCTTAGTATGTAATTGATGTTTTCCTAATGTGTCTGTAAGGGTTCCGAGGCAACAAAGTTGATCTGAAGGGTAGGTTTGCAAGGGATGATAGGAAATTTGCAGGAGTTAATGAATGGCTGGATTGGCTCTGAGGAATTGCTCTCTACTCAACAGTTGCATTGGATGGACTTGGATGAAAAGGATCTAACCTTATGGCAAGTACATAAATTCCATTTATTTCTCAGCCTGTATAGTGCCATATGTAGTCGTACTGAGAAATCACTCTCTGTTTTATGTGTCCCTTCCCTTTTTTGCTTTCCCAGTGACTTAGGCTACACACATGAACCGTGGCCAGTAATACCAATCTGTAACACTCAGGGTACAGCTGAGAAGTGATTTGACACCTCTAATTGAGTGTTTGGCCTGCTCAGCCAGGGACCTTCATTATGAGACATTTACTGATGCAGAATATTTACACTGTGCTGCATTCTGCATAACATGATCATGTATCAGTCTGGTGTGCAAATGTCACAACCATCACAGATAATGGTAGTGCATTTCCCTTTTTCATTTGTCCCACCAATGACAGTGGCCATCCGATGGCTGTAGCACAACAATCCCTCTGCAGGCATGTGCAAAGTACATGGCTGTTCAGGCAAGGAGGTGATATGTAGTCCACAACTATGGACCAAGATATTCACTACATGACAGTGCATTACTTACAAGTGTGTGCGGTGTTGCTTGTGGGCTGTGCTGAATGTTTCATGGTCAACTTACACTGTACATCAGAAACTTCGCCACATATAATACACAAATGTATTGCTCATACAGTATTAGCCCACTTTATTTGCAGAGTGATCACTGTCAGTGGCACAAGTGCTAGTTATACTGGCAGACTTAACATGAACTGTATAGGAGAATGTGTTATGAATAAGTTCAGGGCTGTACTCCGAGTAGTTCAACATAGTGTTACTGAAGTTGTATTTCCTTGATAAAGGAAATGTATTTTATTTTCCATCATGAAATATGTCATTGTTTCTGCTGTTCTTCAGGTGTAAGGAATACGTGTAGCATTTATCATTTGAAACACATGCCAAGTGAACTCATATATCCAATGTTTGTGAAGTGACTTCATGGTAAGTTATACATTGCTGATGTTCAAAATTTAACTTTACCATAGGCATGTATAACTATTCATGTGAAGTTGTTCTATCTCGCCGTTCATTCTTACAGATGGGTTCGGAGCCGATCCTTGGCTCTGAGTCAGGCTACTACAAAGCTCGAGGTCTTCAGACAGCTCAAGGCCAAGTCCCTATCCCATGATGCACCTAGAGCTACCTCAGATCTAGTTTGCCGCTGCAGTAGATCGGAGGTTCCTTGCACAGCTCAGGCCAGTATAATTCTTTTCTCAAACTGTTTAGGAAATTGTTATTTCTAAAAATTGTTCTAAAGTTATTTAGAGTTAGTATTTGATAATCTTTAATAGTGATAGCCTTTATAGCTCATTAGTAGAGATATTGCTTCTCTTTTTTGGCCTCATTTTTTCTGTAGGCCTTTAAGATTCCCTTTCCCTTTGGTGTGCTTTAAAATCATATACAACTTGTAGTTAAATAAGTAGTTGGTGAGTGTGTGTGTGTGTGTTTGAATAGTTTAGTACATTGATGTTAAGTTGTCAATCTCGCCTTCATTCTTGCTGGATGGGTTCGGAGCCGAACCTCGGCTCCAACTTGGCCGAATACTAAAGCTCGAGAGCTATTTTTACCGGCTCGAGGCTATCCTATGTCCCATAATGCTAGGCGAAATATACCCAGATCTCGTTTGCCACTTCAGCTACGAGGTTGCGTTTTCACCGGCTCCAGGTCGTATATTTTTATTAATAACTTTTGAGGTAGTTTTTTAGTCAGCCTTTTATCCTCCTTTGTCCCTTTAGTATTAGTGAAGTTAGCGACTAGTCTTTCCCCTTTTTTTAGTTGCTAATCTCCCTTTTTCTCCACCCTTAAGGTGGTTGGGCCTCTGACCCTCCCCTTAGTAGTACAGATTTCCCTTGGTTGTTTTGTGTGTGTGTGTGGAATTCTGTCCCTTTGTTTAGCGGTATTTCCCCCCTTTTTTTCTGCTTATAGTAAATTATTATATTTTAGTGTATTGTGTATTGTTTCACAGTAGTATGTCTAAGGATACTAAGGTATCGGGTTTCAAGAAGTGTGACTCGTGCTGTCAGAAGATGTCTCTGACAGACGGTCACACTTCTTGTGTGTATTGTTTGGGCTGTCTGCACCTGCAGGACTCTTGTTCCATCTGTCACGCTTTTAGCCCTAGAGTCCTGCAGGAGTGCAGAAACAAACTCATTCTTAGGGGCTTGTTGAAGCTTGAAGGTTCCTCGGCGAAGGCCATGGCTGGGAAACCTTCAAAGCCCCCCAAATCGTCGGCTCCATGTTCGCAGCCGGCGCCGAGTGGTGCTCTTGCTGTCTCGTTGGTTCTGGACGGAACCGAGGCATCTAGACCTCAGTCGGCTCCGACTTTAGTGTCGGAGCCGGCCCCGAGCAGAAAGCGCTCTAGGTCTCCGTCTCTCGAGTCGGTTAGATCGGCTCCGAAGTCTCCACTCTTGTCAGAGCGGAGCCATAGATCTCATTCCTCTAGGTCTTCCAGGCTTTCGGACCATGACCTTGAGAGGGTAGTCAGCCGGCTTTTAAAGTCGCAGGCACTGGCCCAGTTGCTACATAGCCCGTCTCAACAGACAAGGGCTACCCCTACACCCTCTCAAGTTCCTCCTCCGACTACTCTGCTGAGTTCGGAGCTGGAGGTCGTCGAGGTGAGTACTGTGGGGGCGTCGGAACCGATCCCCCTGTTGTCAGTTCCTTCATCGGCTCCGATCCCGTCCTTGGCTCCGTCCTTGGAGGGATCCGTGCTCCGGGACTCCCTCATCGGCTCCAAGGGGGCATGTGGCATTGGACCCTTGTCCGACCTCTCTCTCCCTCTCGGAGCCTCGGCGCAGGTGAGTTCGGCCCCGACATCAGCCTCGGAGCCGTCCCTCTCGGTGCCGGGAGGAGTTCACATCTCCTCGGAGTTGGGTCCTTCTTCCCTGCCTGACAGGGGCACCTTTGAGATGATGAGCGTGCTGGCTCCAATACCGGCACCACGGTCGGCCTCCTCGGCCCCTTCCTCTACGGTGCCTGCTTCGGCCCCTGCCTACCTTCCCAACCCCAGGCGAGGAGAACCGACGCTCCAGGCTGCCCCATTGGGCCTTTCTTCCTCTTCCGAGGCCTCCCCTGACCCTGCGGGGAAGCCCCCTTGGAAGAGGACATGTAAGAGGAAACATGTTGACTCTCCTGAGTCAGTGACATCTGACACCGACCTGGATGATTCTGAAGGGTCCCCAAGGTCCCCCTCTGAGGATGTCTCCTTTTCTGACATTTTAGAGATCCTCAAACAGAGGGGAAACTGGTCTGCCCTTAACCCATCCGAGGACGAGTCGGTATACCTGGATGCCTTCGGTTCTCACCCTTCCACCTCCTGGGTGTCCCCGCCTTTCTACCCACTTATAGAGGTGGTGGCTCGGAAGGCAGAGTCAGGGTAGCAGAGAATATTTCTCTGACAAACCCTTTCAGCACCCCTGAGGAGGTGCCCGACTGTCCATGTTTGGAGGCAGTCGGGGGAAGACTTTCACTGTACCCAGAAGCCTGGTGCTCCCTTACGCAGGACAGATGGGTACGGTCGATCATATCCGAGGGCTACAAAATCCCCTTTATCCACAACCCACATCAACCAAAAGGGCCTCTTCCAGACGTTCCACCCGGTCTGAGAGACCAAGCAGCACTAGAAATTTCAAAGCTGCTTTTAAAAAGAGCCATCCAACCAGTCCCAGCAGACCAACAAGGATCCGGAATCTACTCCAAATTCTTTTTGGTACCAAAAAAGACAGGGGACTGGAGACCTATTTTGGATCTCAGCAGACTGAACAAATCGGTTCGAAAAACAAAGTTCCGGATGGTCACGCTACAGTCCATTCTTCCCTTTTTGGGTCAGGACAATTGGATGTGCTCTATAGACCTTCAGGATGCGTACTATCATATCAAAATGAACAGGTGCTACAGGAGGTTTCTCCGCTTCCAGCTGGGAGCCAGTCACTACCAATTCAGAGCCCTGCCCTTTGGCCTCCCCACAGCCCCCCAGGGTGTTTACCAAATGCATGGCAGTGGTTGCAGCTCACTTGAGACGTCGAGGATTCCAGGTGTTTCCATATTTGGATGACTGGCTCCTTACTGCCACCACCAGGCACCAGCTACTTCAAGCCAGGGATTACGCTGTACAAACTTGCAAAGCGCTAGGCATCTCTATAAATTTAGAAAAATCTGCCTTGTCGCCTTGTCAGCATATTACCTTCATAGGTGCCGTGTTAAACATGGTAGAGTTGTCAGCAAAACTTCCTACGCAAAGAGTATGCGACATTCACAGTCATGTTCAAGTCCTGCTACAGGAGGACAGGGTCCAAGCCAGGTTTGTACTGAAAACGCTTGGTCTGATGGCTGCAACAATCACCTTGCTCCCCCTAGCTCGTTTTCATATGCGGATACTACAGTGGATGCTTTTTTCCCAATGGTCCTTTCAGCAGCTTCCCATGTCCCACAATATTCTCATCACTCAGTCTTGCAAACGACACCTATCTTGGTGGATGGGCTCACCTCAGTTGCTTCAAGGCAGACTGGTTGTTCTCCCCCCTCCGGTTGCCACCGTGACAACGGATGCCTCCCTGATGGGGTGGGGGGGCATTTTCAGGGCAGGACAGTCCAGGGCACATGGCAACCCTTCGAGTGCCACTTGCACATCAATGTCCTGGAGATGAGAGCGGTGCTGTTGGCGATGCAGGCTCTCCAGTACTCTCTTCCCACTGGGACGATTGCAATACAGACAGACAATATGTCTGTAGTATGGTACATCAACAAACAGGGCGGAACCAGGTCCTACCCTCTTTGTCGGGAAGCACTCAGACTCTGGCAATGGACGATCTCTTCTCAGCAGTTTCTGGTAGCAAAACACATTCCCGGGAAGTCCAATGTCATAGCAGACAGGCTGAGCAGGGACATTCTCATGCCCTACGAGTGGTCTCTCAACCAACTAGTAGTGGACCAAATCTTCAAAAAGTGGGGTCAGCCTTGCTGCGACCTTTTCGCAACCTGTCAAAACAGCAAGTGTCAAGACTTCTTCACCCTCTTCCCTCTTCCGGGCCTCTCTCTCAGAGATGCTCTAGTCCACGATTGGCCCAGGGGTCCCCTTTATGCTTCCCCCCTTTCCCTTAATCACTCTGTTAGTCCAGAAAGCAACTGCCTTGAGATCCAGGATGATACTCATTGCCCCTTACTGGCCCCGACAAGTCTGGTTTCCGTTCCTACAACGTCATCTACTGGAGCAGCCCTGGCATCTGGACCCTGTGCCAGACCTTCTGACCCATCAGTCGGGCAGGCTGCACCAATCCCTTTCATCTCTCAACCTCACAGCTTGGTTGCTCCACTTCCAACCCTAGCCAGACTTCCCTTAATTTCTCCGTCAGTACGTCAGATTATCCTTGACTCTCACAAGTCTAACACCAGAAGGACGTACGCAAGCAAATGGAAACGTGTCTCTATTTGGGCAGAAAACAACCAAGTTGATCCCTTTACTGCCCCTGTCCAAACAGTTCTAGATTTTCTGGCGGAACTCTTTCAAAAAGGTTCTTCTTCAGCCACTATCAAAGTTCAGTTGGCGGCTATTGCAAATTACCAAGTTGGCTTGTCAAAGTCTTTTATTATGTCCCACAAGCTCTGCAAAGCTTTTCTGAAGCGTACCCTATTACTTAGGCCCCCAGTCAAAGACCCTCCCTCACCGTGGGATCTAAATTTGGTACTGTCGTCATTGATTCTGCCTCCTTTTGAGCCTGCTGCCTCCTGCTCGTTAAAACTGCTCTCGTGGAAAACACTTTTCTTGGTAGCTATCACCTCAGCACTATCTGTGCGCCCCCCTTATCTTGTTTTTCACAAGGATAGAGTGGCTCTTAGGACAAATCCATCCTTCTTACCTAAGGTACTCTCGGAGAAAAATCTGAATCAGACCATTGATCAACCAGTTGTCTTTCCAAATTACACTGATAGAGCTGAGAGAAGATTACATTGTTTGGATGACAATAGGCAACTACGTTTCTATCTGGATAGAACCAAGCTAATGAGAAAATCAGAGCAACTCTTCTTATCTTACGCCGAAGGGAAGCAGGGCCTTCCGGTTTATAAAGTGACCTTGTCCAGATGGTTGACCTCTCTTATTTCCTTAACCTATCAATTGAGGCATAAGGAGCTCCCTACCAAGCATAGAGCTCATTCAACTAGAGCATTAGCTTCCTCAGTTGCTTTTCAGGCGAGATTCCCTATGGTTTCTATTTGTGCAGCGGCCACATGGGCCTCTCCTCATACCTTCATCTCTCATTACAAACTGGATATTGCCTCAAGAAATAGGGCTGATTTTGGTTCCACTGTACTCAAGAGTCTGTTCCATTGAGCCACCCAGGACTAAGGTGCTAGGGACGCGGTCTCATCCAGCAAGAATGAAGGCGACATTGACAACTTAACATTAAGAAGTTATGTACTTACCATAACGTTCCATGTTAGTTGTCTTCTTCTCGCCTTCTTTCTTGCATCCCACCCTCCATCCTCCTAGCCTGGAAAGACCTAGAGTATTGGGTAAGACTTTTCTTGTCACCAGGATTATCCCTTCAGCTAGAGCTCTTCTTTCCCTTTGGTAGCCCTGGTGAAAGACAGGCTGTAGGGTTTATAGTTCTACATAGCTCTTAGTTTTATCTTTTCTAGTGGTGGGACATGTCTGTCCATAGTGGTAGCTATCAAACGAGATCTGGGTATATTTCGCCTAGCATTATGGGACATAGGATAGCCTCGAGCCGGTAAAAATAGCTCTCGAGCTTTAGTATTCGGCCGAGTCAGAGCCGAGGTTCGGCTCCGAACCCATCCAGCAAGAAAGAAGGCGAGAAAAAGACAACTAACATGGAACGTTATGGTAAGTACATAACTTCTTATTATCCAGCCCATTTGTTATTTAGGGCTTATTTCTGTAACGTAGCTTGACTAACTTAACTTGCTAATTGTTTGGGTGTGTCTCTTTTAAGTACAGTATATTGTTGTTTGTATACTGTATAATTCAGTATGGCTGACCAGGATAAGGATAAGCATCCTAAGTCAGGATTTAAAAAGTGTCCAAAATGTGGACAGAAAATGTCTGTGATAGTCACATTAATTGTGTGTATTGTTTTGGAGCTTTGCACTTACAGGAAAGCTGCTCCATCTGTCATTCCTTTTCATCCAGAGTTCTTCAGGCTTCAGGAGTGAAAAAGAAAATTTATAGATAGAGGACTTCTTAAACCATCGTTCCAGGAAGCTTTGAGTGACCAGGGTACGTCTAGTAAGTCTTCAAAGTCTTCCAAGGCTTCTACTTCTTCTGAAGTAAAAAAAAAAATCTAAAAAATAGTCGACGTCGGCTCCACAGCCCTCAGAGCTGAGCATCTTGTCTTTTTGGAGCCGGTCCTCAGTTCTGGAACTGGTGTCCGAAGTTCTAAAGTCACCTATTCTGCAGTCAGTGCCTCCATCCATCCATTCATCTCGGTCCTCGATCAGCCTGTCCAATTTGGATGTGGACAGTATGGTGCAGAAGTTGCTACAGGCACCGGCATTCACTAAATTTTTGTCGGCTCTGACCTAGGTGGTTTAGGAGTCTAAAACTGTAATGCCATTGACTTCTTTTCCTCCTCTGAGCCATACCAGCCCTTAGGAGCCGGAGGAGTCAGACCTGATGATTGTTGAGCCTTTGGAGCCAACGCCTGTCCCAGTGCCATCGGTTCCATTTACTTGGACTTCCTCGGTGCCGATCGAGGAGTCTAGGAGCCGGCATTCTCCTGATGGGTCCGGGGAGGATAGTCGGACCGATATGTCAGTTCCGACTTTGCCTCTCAGGGCCTCGGCTCGAATGATTTCGGCTCCTACTTCTGGTTCGGAGCCCAGTGTGCCGGTGCCGAGGTGATCTGTTGTTTCTTTGGATCTAGCGGTCCCTTCTCATTGGAGCAGAGGTGCCTTCGAAGCCATGAGGAGCGTGATGTCTCTTAAGACATCTACAACTTCAGGTCCAACTACCTCCTCCCTAAAAGTGCCTTGTGTCCACTTCTGCTTCACAGATCCTTTCTAAGCGTAGAGACCCTGAACCTCAGGAAGCCCCACTGGGTGGCCCCTGCTCTTCCGAGACCTCACCAGAAATTCCCACTGATAATGTTCCCAGGAAGAGAATCTGTAAGAGGAAACACCTAGACTCTCCACAGGAGTCTGTCACATCTGATACAAACTTGGATGAATCAGAAGGGTCCCCACGGTCCCACTCTGAGGATATCTCATTTGCTGAGATATTAGAAATCCTTAGGCAGAGGGGTGGCTGGAAGTTCACCAACCCTACTGAACATGAGTCGGTTCTCCTGAAGGCTTTCGGGTCTCAACTGTCCACCTCTTGGGTGTCTCTCCCTTTGATGAGCTCACGGAGTTGGTCTCATGAAAGGCGTGAGAGTCTCCAGACACCATGGATCCTGTCCCTAGGAGGCCTAATAAATTTATTTCTGCCCCCACGAAAAGTCTTTCCTTACCAAGGGAGTGCCAGTTGATGCCATGATGGTGGCGGCAGCCACCAAGAAGGAAATGTCAGAAACGTCTTCCTCTATCCATCCTCTGAACAGAGATTCTAGAATCATGGATAGATATGGGAAGCGCACATACAGTTCAGCGACTTTTGCCATGCGTTCACTGAATTATCGCACTCATTTTATGAGACTACAAAGAGATCTCCTAAAAGAGCTTGGAGATACTCTTCAGGGTACAGTAGCTGCAGGAGCTTCAGACAAAGTCGTCTCTCAACTAGCTACCCTCAATTCCATAGTGAACTTGTCCATGCGTCTCATTTCATATGCAGCTGATGGAACAAGTAGGGCAGCGGGTACAGGAATTGCTCTCAGGAGACATTCCTGGATGCGCTTGTGTTCCTTTGCGGTGCCCTTTAAGTCCTCCTTTGTCAACACCCCTTTTGATGGCTCGTCCCTTTTCGGACCCAAAGTTAAGGAAACTTTGACCAGGTGTGAGCAGGAAGGAAAGACTCTATCTGCTGTCGGAGTCCATGTTTCCACCCCTACAAGACCCTACCCCAAGGGTCAAAAGGGAGGAAAGATGTGGTTCCAAAAAGCCCAAGGAGCCTTTCTGGACACACGTGGCGAACCCCCCTCCAGGGGCAGAGGAGGGGCCTATAATGGAAGGCGCTGCCCTCGCGGCAGAGGGAGTCTGCTAAACCAGTGCGACGGAGACCAGTTCTTTGGAAGACCTATCAGCGCTCCTGAAAGGAGGCCCGATTTTCCTACTCTGGAGGCAGTCAGGGGTCGCTTATCTTTTTATCCAGATGCCTGGCCCAAAATAACAAATGACAACTGGGTTTCCAGAGGATATTTCATTCCTTTCACTGCTCCCCCTCCATTGACAACAAAAATCCTGGACGTTCCACCCAGTTACAGGGAACAAGCAACAGTAGAGGTCCAAACATTGCTAAGAAAAAGAATCATCCAACCAGTCCCAGCAGACCAGACAGGATCCGGAACTTACCCAAGATTATTTTTAGTTCTAAAAAGGACAGGGGACTAGAGACCTATTTTGGACCTAAGCAGACTAAACAGATTTGTCAAGAAAGAGAAGTTCTGGATGGTCACATTTCAGTCGATACTTCCCTTTTTAGGGAAAGACAATTGGATGTGCTCGATAGATCTACAGGATGCGTACTACCATATAAAAATGGCCAGCCCATCCAGGGATCATCTGCGCTTCTGGCTGGGAGCCAATCATTACAAGTTTCAAGCCCTGCCCTTTGGTCTCACTACAGCCCCCAGAGTGTTCACCAAATGTATGGCAGTGGTCACGGCTCACCTGAGGCATTTAGGATTCCAGGTGTTCTGTACTTAGACGATTGGCTCCTCACCGCCACCACCAGGCATCAGCTAATACAAGCCAGGGGCACCACTCTTACTCTCTGCAGTCATCTGGGCATTACAATAAATTCAGAAAAATCTACCTTGTTACCATCGCCACATATCATTTTTATCGGAGCAGAATTGGACACCACCACAACCACTTTGAGACTTCCACCCGAAAGAGTTTTACTACTTTGTCAGCAGGTCCACAATATCATATCCAAAGACAAGGCTCCAGCATCAGAAGTGCTAAAATTGTTAGGCATGATGGCAGCTGCAATATAACAGATACTGTTGGGTCGCATAGACATGCGGATTCTGCAATGGCTGTTATTCACTCAATGGTCTTACCAAGAGCTCCCAGTGTCTCATCTTATAATGATCACAAACACATGCAAAAAGGATCTTCAGTGGTCCATGTAACAATAGGTCGTCCATTTGTCCTACCCCCACCAGCGGCCACAGTGACCGCAGATGCTTCCCTGATAGGGTGGGGGGGCATTTTCAGGGAAGAACAGCCCAAGGCACATGGACTGAACAGGAGACACATCTGCATGTCAATGTCCTGGAGATGAGAGCGGTACTTTTGGCATTGCAGTACTTCCAGGACTCTCTTCCTATGGGAACAATTGCGATTCAGACGGATAACATGTCGGTGGTCTGGTACTTGAGCAAACAAGGAGGAACCAGGTCCTATCCCCGTTGTCGCAAGGCCCTAAGAGTATGGCAGTGGGCTACATCCACCCAGCGCTTTCTGTTAGCAACGCATATCCCAGGGAAATCCCACATGATAGCAGACAAACTGAGCAGGGCAATTTTGTTGCCTCATGAGTGATCCCTCAAGAAAGAGATAGCAGAGAGAATTTTCCACAGGTGGGGGCCAGCCTTGCTGCGACCTTTTTGCCAACCACATGAACACAAAATGCAGAAGCTACTTTGCTCTGATTCCCCCGCCAGGAGAAGCCCCAAGGGACGTACTTGTACACGATTGGCCTCCGGGTCTCCTCTATGCTTTTCCACCCATTCCCTTGATACCCAAAGTATTGCAGAAAGCAAAAGCCCTGAGAAGGACCATCATTCTAATAGCCCCTCATTGGCTTCGTCAGATTTGGTTCCCCTAACTTCAACTTCATCTGTTGGAAGAGCCTTGGATTCTTGACCCAGTTCCAGATCTTATGACGCATTCAGCAGGGGCTGTTCATCCCTCTCTTCAGTCCCTGAAATTGACAGCTTGGCTGCTCCAATTCCCAACATAGCCAGGTTCCATAACCTCTCAAATGAAACGCAGCATATATTGATATCTTCTCAAAAGTCCTCTACTAGGAAGCTATACCTTAGCAAATGGAAAATATTTTCTATATGGGCTTCTCAAAATAACATTGATCCCTACCAAGCTCCTATTGCCTCTATATTAGAGTTCTTGACTATGCTTTTCAATAAAGGAGCTGCATCAGCAGCAGTTCGGGTACAACTTGCCGCTATCTCAATTTTTCACCTTGGCTTTGAAGGATTAAACATAATGTCACACAAACTATCTAAAGCCTTTCGTAAAGGGACTTTTCATCTCAGACCACCTGTGAAATCCCCTTATACTCCATGGAATCTAAATTTTATTCTTTCATGCCTTATTCTCCCACCTTTCGAACCATCTTCCTCAAGTGATTTGGAATATTTGTCATGGAAGACTATCTTTTTAGTAACCATCACTTCTGCCTGTAGAGTGTCAGAGCTTCAGGCCTTGTCCATAAAGCCTCCCTATTTGATTTTCCATGCTGACAGAGTGTCCCTGCGAACAAATCCTTCATTTTTATCTAAAGTTTGTACTGAAACTAACCTTAACCAGATCATAGATTTGCCAGTGTTCTTTCCCAAACACACCAACAACTTAGAGTATATGCTGCACAAGCTTGATGTTCATAGACAACACAGATTTTACCTCTATAGAACAAAAGAGTTCAGAAAATCAGAACAGCTTTTCGTTTCCTTTTCAGATTCCAGAAAAGGTATGCCAGTGGCAAAAACAACACTGTCTAAATGGCTGTCTGATTGCATCACATTTACTTATTCAGCTGCTAATCTACCTCTACAATACAAAAGTAAGGCTCATTCTGCCAGAGCAGTGTCCACATCTTCTGCTTTTTCTGCTAGAATTCCTATAGCCAATATCTGTGCAGCAGCCACTTGGTCAAGACCTCATACCTTTATCACTCATTACAAAGTTGACAAGGCCTCCAGGGACAGGGCCTTCTTTGGTTCTACTGTCCTGAAAAACATACTCCCGTAGGCCACCCGAGAAAGATGGTGCTTAGGATGCTATCCATCTGTAAGAATGAACGGCGAGATAGAACAACTTCACATAAAGAAGTTATGTACTCGCCATAAAGTTCCATGTGAGTTGTTCATCTCACCTTCATTCTTACTTCCCTCCCTCCTACCCCCTCCAGGGTTTTTGTGGACCGAGATACTAGCTTTATCCTGGTTGCTCAATCTTTCTATGGGTTTTCTCCTGAAGAGTGATAGAATGGCACATCATATTATTACACAGGTTAGTACTAAGCTAACTGCTCTTGTGAGCCACTTCAAGCCTAGCCAATTATCCCTTTGGAGACTCAAACCCTGCACCTTGTGTTTGTAAGGCAAACACCTTAACCATTAGGCCACCCTCCCAACCCAATACACAGCAAACAAGATCTGAGGTAACTCTCGGTGCATCATGGGATAGGGACTTGGCCTTGAGCTGTCTGAAGACCTCGAGCTTTGTAGTAGGCCGACTCGTAGCCAAGGAATGGCTCTGAACCTATCTGTAAGAATGAAGGCGAGATGAACGACTCACATGAAACATTATGGTGAGTACATAACTTCTTTTTTTTTTGCAGGATGTATACCTTCCCAACATTTTAGCCAGAATTTAAATGTAACTATTCCTTATGGTGCATGCTGTAGAAAAATTTTTCTAATATACTACTGATGGAGACTAGAATAAATTGCAAGATCGGGGGTGGGGCTGCATATGGAGAAAACTTAGAAATATTAACTATTTTTGTCCTTTAAAGCACACTGTACAAAAGCATTCATTTTTCTTTTATTTTGTTATGTTTTCATAGCTATTAAGGAAGTGAGTTACAACAAGGGTTGGGAGGGTGGCCTAATGGTTAAGGTGTTTACCTTACGAACACAAGGTGTAGGGTTTGAGTCTCACAAGGATAATTGGTTAGGCTTAAAATGGCTCGCAAGGGCAGTTAGCTTAGTACTAACCTATGAACCTATGAACTGCAAAAGTTATCTGCAGAGAGTTGAACGGGCTGGTTTTATGACCCCATAAGTATGGTGTGATGTTGTGAAATATTGCCAGCTGTACCAAGAGAAGTAAGACAGTGCATATGTGGCATATGCCAGCATGGCTGGCTGAGGTTTTGTAAAAAGTCTTGTGTCATTTGACTGTTACATTGATTTGTACAGATGCTTGTATTAAAATGTATTTGTAAAAGTTGCTTATGTTAAAAATGCTGGAACAAAATCTTAACAGAGTTCTGAATGAGTATTGTGTCAGAGTCAGGTGACTACATGTGATGTCATTCTTTAACCAGCTGAAGGATGGAATTTCTGTCAGCAGCAGATGTTCTTCGTGTTTCACTGTTGCAGTCATCACACTTGGGTTATCTGCCTGCATTTAGCCCTCAGTCGGCCCGAATACCAGAGACTTAGTATCTCTGCTTCGGTTGCTGTTGCTCCAGGACTGATGTCAGGTCATCAGGGGTATAAAAACAGGCAGCCGACGCCATTACATCAGTCTTTCTTGCCAAGGAGCCCGAAGCAGAACCAGTTCACACGAGTGCCGGTCGGCCGCTACCTGAGTTTTCGTTTCCGAATTTAATCATCCTGAAGTCTTCTAAAGCTAAGTACCCCGTTGGGGATAATTTTTTCTTGCTCTAACAGATGTCAGAAAAAGTTAACAATTGTCTCGCCTGTGGAAAGCAAATACCACACCGAGATTTCTATTCTTACTGCATCACCTGTTTAGGCCCAGACCACAATGTACCTCGCTGTCGGTTTTGTGCTTTGTTCAGTGCCCGAATTATTCGTCGGCCCTTATTGTCACTGATACTTTCGCTCTCGATTTCCATATTCCGAAATGGCTTTGGTAAGACATCCGACTACCGATCTCAAAAAAATGTAAGGATAGAGACAGATACAGACTGCAGAGGTCCAAAACTGCCGACGATGCTTCCGTTAAGCTAGTCGCCAGTTTGCTGGTACTCATTGAGGTGCTTTCGCAGCCCTTGAAGCCCGCTTCGATGGATTTGCAGGCCACTACCGAGACCCATTCAGAGTCCGGTATGCGGCGGGACTCTTCTTTGACTACGGAACGGGGTCCGGAGCTGCTGTGCAGGCACCGGCTTCTGAGGAAGTTATTTGCACTACCGATATTCGACACAAACTGACAACTTCTTTCACCTCTTCTGTTCTGTCTAAAACTACCGAGTTTCTAAGGCCAAGAGTACGAGCTATGCCTAAAAAGCCTAGGACCCGAACTCTAAAACCTGCTTCCTTGCCACAACATCAGATGCTTAAAATAGCAGAAGTCCTGATTATGCTGATTAGGAGAAGCTAGCCTTCCCCTGCTAAGAGAAAAAGAGACTTGTCCCTAGCAGCTGTAACAGACCAAGAGTCCGAAGACTCTGAGGTTTCTGAATATAAAGACATGTTCTTATCTGCTTATGAGGATTCAGATGCAGAGGAATCCATTCCCTCTGCTTCTCCTCCAGAGGATTTGTCTTTTGCTGAAACCCTACGTACTTTAAGAGAGCATTTCCACTGGGAATGCCAAGACTATCCTCAGTCCAAAAAGAGACTCAGAGAATTTTGCCACAACATAGACCTTTAGCAACACCCCCAGCTCTGGATGTTGTGGATGATGTCTTTTTGGAATCCAGTCTAACTCCTGATACTTTACTCCCTGCCCCTAGGAAACCAGACAGGTACTACAGAGTTCCTGACTCTCACAAATTTATTTTCAAAAATCCTACTGCTGACCCAGAGGTCATCTCCCAGGGGCCTAAAGGTATAAAAGCAACTACAGCTAAGAATCCCACCCCTTCGGACAGGGATGCCAGAGCTTTAGACAGATGGGGTAAAAAAGTATACACCTCTGCAACTCTAGCCATTAGGGCATTGAATTGCCAGTTTCACATTCTGAAGTACCAGCAACATATTATGGAACTTATTAAGCAAAAATTAGCTACCTTTACAGACTGCAGAAAATAAAGAATTACAAGAGCTTATGCATTCTGCAAGCCGAGTCAGCAAGCATACTTTGCAATGTAGCTTTGACACCCTAGAAGCATCTTGCAGGGCAGTAGTCACTGGTTCTGTACTGAGAAGGCATGCTTGGCTTAAGGAGCAGACCTTGCCAGACCATGTCAAATCAAAATTACTAGACGCTCCTTTGAACAAGGACAATCTGTTTGGCACCAAAGCAGACGAGGTTCTTAAAAAGATGGAAGAAAAAGCTAAATCTATGCAGACAGTCAAAGATTTCTTGCAAGTACAGCCTCCTAGATTCAGTAGGCATTGCCCCTTGAAGCATTGGTCCTTTCCAGCCCCCTCAAGGCCATCTCAAACTAGACCCAGGGGAAACAGACCCCCCCAGACTAGTCTCAGGGTATGCAGAGATCTAAGTAATGGAGTGCCTACACTTTAAAAACAGGGAGTGCTAAGCCACCCCCTTATGGAAAGAATTCACAATGACTTCTCAACTCCACTCCTCACCTCTGCCCAACTGCTCATGCCCCTAGGAGGAAAATTTGCCCATCATCCAAAAAACTGGATTTCCATCACCAAAGACCGATGGGTCTTTAACATTGTATCCCATAGGTACAAATTTTACTTCCACTCACTGCCAACCCCAAAAGGGTTCCCAGACCTTACTCCAAAGCAGTGGGCAGAGGCACAAAACCAAGTGCAATCCCTTCTCTCCATAAGGGCAATTCAACCTGTTCCTGCAGAGCAGATAGGTTAAGGGTTTTTTTCCAGACTTTTCCTGGTACCCAGAAAAGAGGGCACTTGACGCCCAGCCCTAGATCTGTCCATTCTAAACACCTTCCTGGTGGTACCAAAATTCAAAATGCTCACCTTTCAGCAGCTTCTTCCTATGCTGGCCAAAGATGCTTGGTTAGCCACCCTAGACCTAAAAGAAGCCTATCTGCACATCCCTATCAGGGACTCATGCAGGAAATATCTACGCTTCATGGCAGGATATATGCGTTATCAGTTCTCTGCACTTCCCTTTGGCTTATCCACTGCTCCCAGAGTATTCACAAAATGCCTGGCTCCAGCCATTGCCTACTGCAGACAGAGAAAAATTCAAATTTACCCATACTTGGACGACTGCCTGATTCAGGCAGACAGTCAGGAAATGCTGTTGCAGCACCTGACATTTTTAAAGAGCCTTCTAACCTCCCTGGAGTACACTATCAACAAAAATAAATCAAAACTAGTCCCAGCACCGTCAGCCTTCTAAGCCAGAAATGGGGGACCCCAGAGCTGGACCTCTTTGCCTACCCCTGCAATCACCAATGCAGCAAATACTGACTGCACCAGGACACCTCACAGCAGGGCCTGGAAAGTGGATGCCCTATCCTTCAAGTGGGAAAACCTCTCAATCTATGCATTTCCCCCTCTGCCCCTTCTGTCAAGAATATTACTCAAGATAAGACAGGACAGACCAAGGACAATCCTGATTGCCCCCGACTAGCCACGCCAGCACTGGTACCCACTACTGCGCAGCCTGTCACCGGTGCCACCCTGGCACCTACCACAGAGTCCAACACTCCTCACTCAGCAGGGGGGGGAGATCTTGCATCCGCAACTGCAAACCCTGAATCTTGCAGCCTGGCTTATTCCTTGAAGGCCCCCCCCCCAGTGACCAGCCTAAGCATGCAGGTGCTGGACATCATTCTTGAAGCCAGAAGACCCAGTACAAGGAAATCCTATGCTGATAAGTGGAAAAGGTATCGCTCCTGGGTTCAGTCTAAAGGATAGGACACAGCACTACCCTCCTTACCTCTAGTCCTGGATTATTTAGCAGATCTACTCCACAGAGGCCTTTCCTTCTCCTCCATTAAGATCCATGCCTCTGCCATCTCGGCTCATTACAACACTGAGCCACCTCTCTTCTCTCACCCTCTCATCAAACAGTTCCTGAGAGGGGCAAACAACTTAAGGCCACCAAGGAGAGCACCCACCCCTGCTTGGGACCTTAACTTTGTACTGGAAAAGCTCACGCTACCCCCCTTTGAGCCTGCAGTGTCAACAGAGTTAAAATTCCTCCCTTGGAAAACAGCCTTGCTTCTGGCCATCACTTCAGCTAGAAAAGTGTCTGAGCTACAAGCACTTATGGCTGTGAAACCCTTCATTATTTTTTCATGCTGGCAGGGTCTCCCTCAGGACTAATCCTTCCTTTATGCCTAAAGTAGTGTCCAGTGTGGCTCTCAACCAATCTGTCCATTTGCCAACTTTCTTCCCTAATCCTCAAAATAAAGGGGAAAGGATCCTGCACTCCTTGAACGTGCACAGACAGCTCAGATTCTACCTGGACAGGACTAATCCCTTCAGGAAATCTGACCAGTTACTACTTAGTTTTGCACCAGGGGCAGAGGGCAACAGACAATTTCCGAATGGATAGCACACTATATCCATTTCTGCTACAAACACCAAGGGAAATCAACCCTTCAGAGGGTCAGAACACATTCCACTTGGGCAACCTCTACCTCTACAGCATTCCTCAGGGGAGTCCCTACCAGGAACATTCTGGAAGCTGCTACCTGGAGTTCTGTACACACATTCACCAAGCATTACCACCTGCCTATCTTTTCCAAATCCAGGGCGGGTTTTGCAACAGCAGTCCTGCAGGGCATACTAGCTAGCCCAAACTTTTCTTGACTGCCTCCAACTTTCTTCAGCTCTGGGAATCAACCCAAGTGTGATGACTGCAACAGTGAAACACGAAGAACATAGAACAGTTGTGTACACTTACCATAAATCTAGATGTTCAAGTGTATTCACTGTTGCAGTCCTGGTTTCCTTCCCTCCAGCCCCCTTTCTCTCTCTCTCTCTCTCCTCTCTGTGTATATTACTCTCCCCTACAGGGGTATTGGTATTGGTATTTACTTTTTACTGGTGGTGAGTTTCCCACAATAACTTAGCTCCCTATTTGGGGGCTCCTGACATTTGAGACAAGAAAAACTGATGTAATGGTGTCGGCTGCCTGTTTTTATACCCCGACGACCTGCCATCAGTCCTGGAGCAACAGCAACCGACACAGAAATACTAAGTCTCTTGTATTCGGGCCGACTGAGGGCTACCTGCAGGCAGATAACCCAAGTGTGATGGCTGCAACAGTGAATACACTCGAACATTTACATTTATGGTAAGTGTACACAACTGTATTTTTGTTTGTTTTTGTTTTTCTTTGGAACCTGATATAAAAGATCAATGTCAGTTATCTCAGTTCAGTTGTTGAGCCAGTTCAGTTAGTGTGTAGTATCACATCTTGCCTTGTGAAAGTGAGCATCTCAGCAGTACATTTTGCCTTGAGATACTATGTGAGTTAACTAGGGACAGTTTCTCTTTAGTTCAGTTAGGAATTATACAGTGAGATTAGTTTAGTATTATTTTTTTCTGCATCTGTGAGATTCTATCCAACTGTTTTATTTTATATTTTATATTTCCTGTGACTAAAACTCTGTTGTTTACTGTAACTATATATTAAGCACTCTCCTATTCTCTATTTTATTATCTATTATTAAATATTTTTATACCTTTTCATTGCGGCTGGTCTTTTAGAGAATGCTTTTAACATCTTGAGAGTATTTTGCTTATTTTACTGACACTGTGGCCATTTTGATAAGCCTTACTCCATCGGTCACACACTATCATTAATATCATTAATTTCACACAGTATAATTGGTTATCCTTTTTAAGAACCTTAGAGTATTTGACTGATGGCAGCAATCTACCTTGTAGACTGGAGAGAGGGGACACAGCTGACGAATCTGTGTCAGTCTTTCCCAGGGATGTGTGTGTGTGTGTGTGTGTGTGTGTGTGTGTGTGTGTGTGTGTGTGTGTGTGTGTGTGTGTGTGTGTGTGTGTGTGTGTGTGCATGCACGTGCCCATGTGTGCAAGCATGTGTGTGTGTGTGTGTGTGTGTGTGTGTGTGTGTGTGTGTGTGTGTGAAAAATCAGATATTCAAGTGTGTGTCAGATGCTTGGAACTGGGATACAGTGCTCCAAAGTGAGACTTGTTTGGGATCTGGAGAGACAGAGAGATCAGTCCCAGTAGAGCGTGTTCCCTGTGTGCTCTTGAGGGAAATTGAGCTTGATGCAGAGAGCTGCATTTGAAATTCTGTGTAAATCCATTCCTGTTTTTACTGACCGCCTATCACCAGTGTCAGTGGTGAGGATTGGGGCTCCTTGATTACTGGCTCAGGGTAAGAGAGGCCATCACATATGGTTCAACATCAAGAAGAAATAAAACATAGACATAAAATCAAAATAAAATGAAACCAAATAATTGCGTAACCACAGATTTCAGGCTGTCTGGTTGTCATACTTACAGCTAGAGTAAGGGATTGTTAAATACAGATTCATTTAGGTTTATGGTTTAGAAATTCATATCCGTGTATAACCATCTTAAAATAAATGCAGTATTACTAAGATGAATACATTTGCAGTACTAACGCACCTGAAACAGTACTTGCAGTACACCTTTTACTGTTATTGTACTTAATTGTAGAACCGTTATGGAATTTCATTACATGAATTAATATATTTATTTATTTATTTATTTTATTTTACATTTAACAGGGAAGGTCCATCTGGACACGTGTCCCTTTTTATTGGAGGCCGGGAAGAAAAGCTCCAATGTCATACAATACATAGTCAATAGTATATAGTACAGAACATTAATAGTTTTAGAGGAGTTAAACAAAAAAGTAATTATAGGAGCAATATTTATAACAGTAATGGTTTCACAGGAGTTAGACAATGACAGTTAAAGTAAAAAACATGTAATACATTGTGAGGGTTTGCAATTAACTTCAGTGCATAGAGGTTTGAAACAAAGATGTATATAAGAATGATAAATACAGTAGAACAATGATAGAGAAAAGTTTGATATAAGGATCTACAAGACGTTTATTGCATGAGTTTGCTATTTAAGGGGTGGTCTAGTATAGTAGTGAAGGAGGGTAAGTGGACTAGTATAGTAGTGGAGGAGGGTTGAAAGGGAGGTTTGGAGGGGTCTAGCCTGGACTGTGACAGGAGCAGAGCCAAGAGTTTGCAAGGTGGGTTTTTAAGAGTTGTTTAAATTGTTTAGATGTGGAAGTGGTCATTAGTGGGTTGGGCAGAGAGTTCCAAAGCTTGGAAATATAGTTAGAGAAGAGGGCCTCACCTGCTGAGTTTTTTGCTTTGGTGACTTGGAGGAGGAGTTTATTGTTTGAGCGAAGGGATCTAGATGCATAGTATGGTTGGATAATGCCTTTGAGGCCTGGGATCTTTTCTGGGTGGTGGAGGATTTTATGAGCTAAGGTTAGTTGAATTGAAGTAAAAAATAAATTGACGTAAATGACACTCAGTCATGATAAATTCAATGCAGTATTGCTAAGATGAATAATTATGAAGTGAGTAAGGACCTAAACCTGAACCAGTACTTGCCACTATTTACTAATGACACAATTACTTGCAATATATATTTGGTAAGTGACAGTTTAACAATCCTGAATGAAAATATTACGTCTTTGATTTTTGTTTCATTGAAATAAAGGCATTTGCTATTTAACACTTATTTTGTTGTGCCTGTCTCTCTCTCTCTCTCTCTTGTCTCCTGTTTTTTTATTTCACTTTTTTTATCTGTTTTTGCAGGTCCAGAAGTGCTTGGGGCATGTCTACTGCAGCCATCCCAGGTGTGGGAAAGATCACCACCACCCTCTGCCTGCCTGGGACCATTTCACAGGTGTAGGAGCATTGGCTCCACCCCCTGTGGACATCCCGGCCTGTGGCAGTCTGCAAAGTCAGAATCCTGAGCTTCAGAACCTTGTTGAGACTATATAGACAGGGTGGTGGAACGGCAGCAGAGCCCATATAAAAGTTTCCTGCAGTGGGTACAGTTTTCATTGTTACTTTCAGCTCTGACTGTCAAACCACAAGAGGCTTCATCCCCATCTCTATCAGGATCACCCTGCCCATGTCCATCAGGGCAGGGGAATATTTGAGACTCTCCAGGCCAGTTTATTCATATGGCCTTCCTCACCATCCCTTTTGTGTCTGTCCATCATCTGTATATCTGGTTTCCCCTCCCATTATCAGCCCATTGTAATGTTCCTGTCTGTCATATCTGTTTTTAATGTTTTGCGTCCAAAAAAATCTATTCCTTAATTCTTCGATAACCCTCTTTCCTATACACTCTGCTCTTTTTTCTTCCCCAACATGCTTTATTAAATATATATATATATATATATATATATATATATATATATATATATATACAAAATTATTTAAAAAATTAAATGATTAAAATTATGTATGTGTGTGTGTGTATATATATATATATATATATATATATATATATATATATATATATATACACACACACACACACACACACACATACTAGGAAAAATGTGGTATATTCCCAGCCAAAAAAAAAACATTACCCATCCTTTCCTACCTCCTCCAGCGTAACTGTGTTAATGTGCTTCTTGTCTGCTATTTCCTCCTTTTTCACCCTTATAAAAGTCACAACAGGTTGCCCATATAAGGATGCCTATAGAGTGAATACAAGTCATTAAAACGTTTTGATAAGCTGCAGGCCAGTGATGCTGTGCCATAACAGATGCAAAATCTTGTGGCAAGTTCTCAGAACTGCACAGCTTTGTGCTCGCTACCACTTGCCAAAAATAGACTATAGTATTCACGTTTACATATATTTGATGCATATTCCCAACTGTCAGGACTTCTACACATATAACTTAACTACTTTCTTATCACTTTACACCATTTTAGATGTGCAACACTGTACTGGGTGTTTCTTTGGATGGCTGAAAACTTCAAAAAACAGCACCTGTTTGCACTTTGCTCATTTAAGTATTAATGTGATGGCACAATTTGTAGATTCCCTTTACACATCTTTGAAGAGTGGGATTATGAATACCACCCCTAATGAGGGACATAAAATATCTCCTTTATCCTATGTGCACTAGAAACCTCTGTCCCTCAGCATTCCGTTTCAAAAGAGTATATGGAGAGATTGGTAAGCAAAACAATGTTTTACTGATAAGTGGTGCCTGATTTCTTTAGGTCAGTAAATGAAGAACTGAAGGAAAAATATTATAATACATAAAACACAGATGTCCAGTATCCAATATTTTATTACACTCTTGACATCTTGGCAAACTGCTTTCAAGGAGTAAATACACATACAAATGCTTGCCTATATATACAAATTCAGTTGTAGCTTATTACATCCAATTATACAATAATTAACATCACTCAATAAAAAATCTGCAGTTGCATTCTTGGTTCAGCCCATGTGGGAATAAGGTATTGAATTTTAAAATATACAATGATTCTTTATAGAATAAAATATTTTTAATATCCCCAATTCCATATTAGTTACATTTTACCTTTTCTAATATAGTAGCTTGTAACCCTGTTAGCTCTCCTTCGTGCATTTTATTGAAGTGTTCTGCCACTGAATGTTCTTTTTTATTGTTTAAAATGTCCCTGATATGTTCCCTTAGTCTTATTTTAAAGGACCTTTTACTTTCCCCACATAAACTTTCTTGCATGGACATTTGAGGGCATAATGTATGCCCTCACTTTCACAAGTATATCTCCCTTTTACATTAAAACTTAAGCCATTGATGTTCTTAAAACTCAAAACCACATGATCACACACTTTACTTCTCCCACATGGCTTAGTACCATACTCAGTGGAACTTTGTATAAAATCTATGGAAGGACTAACAAAATTACGCTTAACAATGAAATTCCTTAGTAGATATAAATAAACTGGGACATTTTTGTTATATTAACAGCACTGATTACATAACACTCTTATTGATGTGCATGTGTCTATGGCATTTTGACGCAGTGCACCATAATAGGAATAAGTTAAGAATAGAAACACCTGATTTTAAATGTTTCATTTTACATACAGTTTTTCCTTTTTAATGTTGGGTACTTTGAAAAATGTGTGCATTTTATTTTATTTTGCCTTTGTTTACCAGGATAGTCCAACTAAATTTAGATGAATCCCTTTTCAGCTGAGACATGAGGAGAAAAGCTTCATATATTGTGTACTCATTAAAACAGTCATTCAAGGTTAAACAAAAAATGAAGAATTATGTACAGTATAAGATTATACATAAAAGATATTAAGTAAAATATATAAGAATCCACATATGTGCATCATGTACACATAAGAAGATAATTTATACAGATAAATAGTTTACAAGCAGCAATGAGTTTAATCTAGTCTTGGTATAGGTCCTTGGTGTAGTAAAATAAGTTGTAAAAATTACTTCTAAGAATACTTTAGGAAGATAGAAAGATTTACTTGAGTGAAAATAGGAGGAAATTGTTGTAATGTGAAATCATAAGTGAGGAAAGGAATACAGTCAGGATTGTACTAGAGATGAGACGATATGAAATATTTTGGTATTATCATAATCACCCTGGGGAGCAGATCCATTTTTTTATTCGTGTGATGTTTTAGTTGTTTTTTGAATGAATTTCCATTTTTGCTTTGCTTTAGTGCTAGAAGGATGAAGTTCCACATTTTTTAAATGTTTGATTATAGGGAGTTCCCTGCAGAATTGTGAGATTTTGTTAATGGCAAGTAGAGATCTGTGGTTTTTATCTTAGTTGTCTTTCAGGAGAATAAGTTTTATGATATTTTTGATGGTCAGACAGTTGTCTGACTCATTCAAAATTTTGTGGGGGTAGTGGGGTTGTTTTAGCCAGTTAAGTTCCCAGAGTGCTAGACAGTGATGTGACCGTCAGTGATGATTTATGGCAAATTTGGCAGTTTTGTTATAATATTGTTCCAGCTTTGCCAGCAATGTAGTATGCGTACTGCTGAATATGGGGGAATATACATTACAAAAGGCAGTAAGTAAGCAGGTGCTATATGTTTTATGGCATAGATAGTGAGCGATGATTTTACCCTGCATAAGGAACCTAGTTTCTGGTGTGTTTTCTTTATGGATTGGTTAATGTATTGATCAAATTTCAGCTGATCATCAATGATGACACCTAGGAGTTTAGCCTGATGAACTTGTTTGTGCTTAGTGCTGTTAGCAGAGATGATGACAAAAATGTATTTTGGTTTGCGAGGGGTGTTTGAGAGTAAATAATGTTAATTTTGTTTTATTGGGATTTGGTAGGAATAGAGATCTTTTTGCCAAGATTCAGTAGAGAATAGATGTTGAGTTATGAGTTGAAGTTTTGTTAGTGTTTTTGTGGAATAGATCAGGGTAGAGTCATCAGTGTGTTGCACTGTAGTGGCTTATTTGCTGGAAGAATGATGATCTTTAATAAAGAGGTTAAAGAGTATGGGGACTTAATATAGAGCTTTGTGGAGCTCTTATTTTAGTGCGAGGAAAGTTAGAGGCATCATGCTTGCATTTGACTACCTCTGCCCTGTTGGATAGGTAATTGTGGAACCAGAATAGGGAGGTATTTGCTAGTCCAGTATTAGAGAGTTGGAGTAAGAGTTTTTCATGGGATATGGTGTCAAAGACTTTAGATAAGTCTAAGAAAAGTGTAGATATTAAATTATCGTCATTTCTTTGTGTGTTTATAGTATAAATGAAGTGAAGCAGAGCAGTAGTAGAACTATGGTAAGGCCTAAAGCCATGCTGGATAGGGTAGAGTAGTTGATTTTCTGATAAGTAATTAAGACACTGAGTATGTATGTATTTCTTCAGTATCTTAGATATGTGGGATAGAATGGCTATTGGACTATAATTAGAAAGATCCATTGAGATGCCTTCTTTGTGCAGGGGTAGTATAAAACATTTTTTCCATATGAATGGGACATTTTCAGAGATGGACTGATTTATCAGAATTCAGATGAGGTAGGTAATGGCATCAGCTGCCATTTTAAGGTACTCACTTGGGAAGTTGTCAGGTACAGATCTGGCAGGTTTCAGTTTTAGAAGAAGTTATTTGTTGTTGCAGTAGGGGCTGGTTGGAAAGAGAAATGGTTAGGTAAATCTGGGAATTGTGGCAGTGATTTGATTTGATCTGGTGGTTTGCTGATACCTCCCTACACTGGTTCCATAATTACCTATCCAACAGGGCACAGGCAGTCGAATAATAAATGTGCACAATGCCAAGTGGCTACATCTGGCTAATTTTCTTCTATACCACACAAGCACACTTAAGTGAAATGTCTGTTATTTACTGACTTCAATGATGATTTCCAGAAAACCTCAAATTCTGAGGCACACACAGGCAAAAATCTGGACATGTATATTTTATACAGTAGTTAAACCGTTTGAGTAATAGCATGTTGTTAAGTAGCTTTAAGGTTATAACTAGGCACACTGTGTATTCAAATGAGTACACTTTTTTCTTAAGCATTTCATGGAAACCTACGGCACTGGTAGTGTTAAAAAGTGGAGCAATACCAAACACATGATGGAACACAGCCCTAAAGATAATCGCTGATTGGCAGCAATTGAATATGGTGCCTTTCCTGTGTATTGAGGCAATATTTTTGTGTATTGAGTACATTTTTAAATAGCATTTTGATTGACATGAGAAATATTAATGATATGAATGACATCTTTAAATGGTCGGTGGAGCCCTGGACTATAGTACAAAATTGCGTACACTCCTGGCTTTTGTTTTGGAAGCCTGCTTTACTTCATAAATCTAGATGTGTCATTGTCAATCTTGGCTTTATTCTCACTGATGGGGGTTGGATCTGATGTGTAGGATCCGTCTTGGTCTTTTCGAAAGCTTGAGGTCTTCAGGAAAGCTCGTGTGCATTCTTCCCTACCCATAATGCAGTTCCTTAGCTTCCTCAGATCTCGTGTGCCATGCTGCAAGAACGATCTTCTAGCAAGCTGTGGGCTAAGTTTTTTCTATTGTTACTACTTTTGATGTTCTTTTGTTATCCTTTATTCTTATTATCTTCATAGTTACTTATACCTTAATTCCTTCACTAGTTTAGTGCTTTCCCTTTTGAGAATAAGTTTTTCCCCTTTCCGTTAGCGTCAGATTAAGTTAGAGGACATGTAACTTACACCCATTTTAGTTAGCGGGTATTCCTTCCCCTTTTAGTATAAGTTTCCTCTTTCTGTTAGTGTCCGTTTAAGTTTGAGGACATCTAAGTTACACCCGTTTAGTTAGATATGTTCCCTTTCCTTTCCCCTCGTTTACAGGTAGTGTTTGTTAGTTATTTCTTTCTCTCCTTTTCCCATTACCATCTGTTTTAGTTAGAGGGCAGCTAACCTAAGTTCATTTAAGTTAGAAGACTTGTCCCCCCCCCCTACTGTTGTTGTCGCAAAAAAAAAAAAAAAAAAAACAGAGAGGTCCTTTCTCTTTATGTAGAATTAGCTTAGCGTGTTGTATTTCAGTTTTGGCTAACTATTCTCTTGGCAGTATGTCTCAAAAAGAAGGAAAACCCCTAGGGTTTAAAAAATGTGAGAAGTGCAGTAAAAAGATGCCCCTCAGTGACTCTCACACATTATGTGTGTACTGTTTGGGGCCTCTTCATTTACAGGAGTCCTGTTCCATATGCCATGCGTTCAACCAGAGGGCACTTAAGAATAAGTTGATCTTGAAGGGGTTATTAAAAACCCTGTTTTCTGAGACTATATCTGTTGATCCTTCTCTCCAAATACAGATAAGTCTGAGAGAATGGGAAAATGGTATTCTCCGGCTCTGAAATCCTCGTCGAAGCTGAAAGTTAAACAACCTAAAATGTCTGCTCTGACAGTATCTGTGGAGCAGACAGGAACCTTCGGAGTAGGGACTTCATCAGAGCAGACAGAATCCTTGGCTCCAAGATCCTCTATTGACTCCTTGGCTCCAAAAGACCCATTAACTCCTGAGTACTGTTATCTGAGCCGATCTCCATTCTTGGAGTCATTTACTTCTAGGCTCTCTTCTCCATTCTTGACTAGATCCAGATCCGCAACAGTGTCAACCAGGTCAACTAGGAGACTCTCCAATGAAGATGTGGATAAGGTGGTGCATAGGCTTCTCAAGACACCTGCCTTGGCCAAGTTTCTTTTGGATCTGAACCCAAAGGAGTCAAGTCAGACTCATCTTCCCCCTTCCTCCTCTGATCCATCCTTTGGTTTTGGAGCAGGAAGACACCAATATCCAGCTGGTGTTTGTATTGCGTCTGGGACCTGCTTGTTCCTCGGATCCGGTGTCTGCCCCAAGCATCTCTGCCCAGTCAGAGCAGGAGACCTCTGGGAGCTGACACTTGCCGGTCATGTCCTCGGAGCTGGCTTGAATCTCCTCGGATCCGACCCTCCATCTTGGGGCCTCGACTCGGTAGGTTCAGCTCACACTTCATCTTCGGTGCTTCTGTCTTCTGCTCCTTAGGTTCTTTTGGGCCCATCATCTTTTTTGTCGAGTCCAGAAGTTCCTCAGAGCAGGGGCACTGCTTTTGAAGTTATGAAGAGGGTGATGACTGCCCCACATTCTCAGGCACAGTCCTCATCGTATCTTCCTTCCTCGTTGGCGCAGGTGTCTTTACCTTCTCACTCCCATCCACAAGACCGCAGACATCCCAGGCCTCAGGATGGCCCCCAGGGGACTCCTCCATCTTCCGAAACGTCCCCAGAATACCCCACTGAGGAAGTCCCTCAGAAGAGATCATGCAAGAGGAAGCATTTAGACTCCCCAGAGGAATCCATCACTTCAGGTACCAACCTCAATGAAGCAGTAAGGTCCACTCGGTCACCTCATGGGGACATCTACTTTGGAGAAATCCCCGAAATTTTAAAACAGAGAGGTGCCTGGCAGTCCTGGTCCCCTTCACCCGAGGAGTTGGTATACCTGAAGAACTTTGGATCTCACGCTTCAACCTCTTGGTTGACTCCACCTTGCGATGAGCTTATTCACTTAATCTCTAGGAAGCCCTGTGAGACCCCAGATTCCATAGAACCCACTCCTAGGAGGCCAGACAAGTATATTACAGCCTGTAAGAATCAAGCTTTCTTAACAAAAGATGTAGCAGTTGATGCCATGGTTGTGGTGGCTGCCACGAAAAAGGACATTTCAGAGACCAGGTCCTCTATCCATCCTCCTAATAAGGATTCCAGGAGTATGGAAATATATGGGAAGCGTCTCTTCCTCAGTGGCCTTTACTTTGTGGTCGCTGAACAATCTTACTCATTTCACCAGACTTCAGAGGGATCTGTTAAAGGAGCTTTCAGGGAGCTGTAGCTGATGCGGCTGCAGATAAGGTCAACTCACAGCTCACTACTCACACTTCTGTTGTTAACTCGTTCATTCGACTCATTTCATATGCAGCAGATGGAGCGAGTAGGGCATCAGGTTAAGGCATTTCTATTAGGAGATGGGCCTGGATGCGTCTTTGTGATTTTGCAGAGCCCTTCAAATCTTCCTTTGTTAATGTTCCCTTCAATGGCTCATCTCTTTTTGGGCCTAAAGTTAAAGAAACACTGACCAGGTGTGAGCAGGAAGGTAAGACCTTGTCTGCCGTGGGATTACGTTTTTCCACACCTACCAGAACATTCCCAAAGGGTCAGAGAGGTAGTGGAAAATGTGGTTCAAAAAATAAAAATCACAGAGGTCTTACCAGAACACACAAGGTGGTAGTTCTCCTAGAGACAGGGGGGGGGGGGACAATAACGGAAGACGCCACCCTCGCAGCAGAGGAGCCCTGATCGGAAGACGCCACCCTTGCAGCAGAGGAGTCCTGCAGAATCAGGGCTCCAGAGATTCTTTCTTTGGCAGACCTTTTCAACAACCCTGAAGGAGTGCCCCACTGTTCGCCCCTGGAGGCAGTCGAGGTGGGCGATTGCCACTGCACCTTAAATCCTGGCAAGAGATAACAAATGACAAATGGGTGCAGGGATAATATCCAGGGGATATGTGATTCCCTTCTCCTTCCCCACTCCCTTAAACTTCTCCATTCCAGGCATTCCACCCAGTCAAAAGGAATAAGCAACATTAGAAATTCAAATGTTGCTAAGAAAAAGAGTCATCCAAGAAGTCCCCGCAGACCAGAGAGAATCCAGGACTTACTCAAGATTCTTTTAGTTCCAAAGAAAACAGGGGACTGGAGACCAATCATGGATCTCAACAAACTAAACAAATCAGTGAAGAAGATCAAGTTCCGGATGGGGACTCTGCAGTCGACACTTCCATTCCTGGAAAAAGACAATTGGATGTGCTCTATAGACCTTCAGGATGCATACTATCATATCCTAATGGAAAGGCTATCCAGAAGCTCCTTGCACTTCCAGCTTGGAGCCAGTCACTTCCAGTTTCGAGTTCTGTCCTTTGGTCTCACTACAGCCCCCCAGGATGTTTACCAAATGCATTGCAGTAGTGGCAGCTCATCTGAGACACCAAAGATTCCGAGTGTTTCCGTATCTGGATAACCGCCCCAACCAGGCATCTCCTGCTACAGGCCAAGAACTATACACTTCAGCTTTGCTCCTAGGCATTACCATAAATTATGACTAATCTGCTCTAGAGCCATCTCAAAACTTAATATTTATAGGAACAGAGATAAGTACAACCACGCTGATAGCAAGACTCCCTCACAACAGAGTGCTTGATGTCTGCTTACATGTGAAACTCTTAATCAGGAAAACGCGAGCCACTGCAAAACAAGTGTTACAGTTTCTGGGAAAGATGGCAGCATCTATCATACTTATTCCCCTAGCTTGCCTGCATATGAGGATTCTTCAGTGGTTACTTTCCACACAATGATCAATCCTGGAATTACCAGTGTCCCACAAGATTCTTATAACCAACTCCTGCAAGAAAGATCTTGAGTGGTGGATTTACTCTCCTTCAGTATCTCAAGGCCGTCCCTTTATTCCCCCTCAACCCCAGGCCAAGGTGACCATGGACACCTCCCAGATGGGGGGGGGGGTGGGCATTATCTTGGGAAGACTTCCTGGCAGGAAGGGTCTATATTATATCATCGAACGCTTAAAAAAGCGAGAGATGAATAACTGACCCTATGTAAGCGAAAGCTTACAATCTCGAAAGCTCAGAACAGCAATTTTTTTCCAAGGGAAAAAAAATCGCTGTTCCAAAAAAAATAAATAAAAAATTTGAAAGAATACATAAAGTGGGGGGCTTCGCCCCCCACACATCCCCCCTACTTAAATATACCAACTCAGAGATCGCACTACTGTGCCGAAAACAGCAAAGTAATGGAAGCAGCCAAACAAATTCTTTCCTTGGGAAAGAATTTGCTTAAAAGTCGCTTTGCTATTTTGCCTTTTTGTTGTTTTAAGTTCGACCAAGGCACATTCGATAGAATGCGTCTTCGGTCATCTAATAGGAACCCGGCAGGAACATGAAGCTCACTTGCACATAAACATCCTAGAGATGAGGGCAGTGGTTTTGATTTTGCAAGTATTTCAGGACACTCTCCCTCTAGGAGTGATAGCAGTTCAGTCAGACAACATGTCAGCAGTCTGGTATATATAAAAAAAAAAGGAAGAGCCAGATATTTTCCCCTTTGTCAAGAAGCTCTAAGGGTTTGGCAGTGGGCAATGACCTCTAACCATTTTCTGATTGCAGTGCACATCCTGACGAAATCCAATGTGATTGCAGACAAATTGAGCAGGGTCATATTATGGCCGCACAAGTGGTCCCTCAACCAGAAAGTTGTGGAAGAGATTTTACGAAAATGGGGCCAGCCTTGCTGCGATCTCTTTGCATCACCCACCAATGTCAAATACAGCAACTACTTTGCCCTGATCCCTCCCATGGGGGAGTCACCAAGGGATGCACTTGCTCACAAATGGCCTCCGGGACTCCTCTATGCTTTTCCTCCATTACCTCTGATTCCCAAGTTAATACATGAAGCAAGTTTGTTGGAGACTACAGTAATCCTGATTGCATCCTGTTGGCCTCGTCAAATCTGGTTTCCCCTCCATACAGCCTCATCTTATGGATGAATCGATGAACCATGGATTCTGGACCCAGCTCCAGACCTTCTGACGCATCCGTCGGGAATGGGACATCCCAGTCTACATAATCTCAAATTGACAGCTTGGCTGCTCCACTTCCCTTGATCGTCACGTTTCCTCTTCTCGCCTCACCAGTAAAACATATTTTGTTGTCCTTCCATAAAATTTCTTCATGAACATTGTACAAGAGTAAATGGAATGGGTTTGTATTATGGGTGAATGAAAATCAGATAGCTCCCTTTTCTGCATCCATACATTTTATACTGGAATTCCTAGAGAAAATTTTTCATGAGGGTGCTGCTGCTTCTAGTATTAAAGCCCAACTGGCAGCAATTTAAAATTTTCACATGGGAGAAAATGGCTGTATGATTATGTCCCACAGACTCTGTAAAGCGTTTTTGAAGGGAACAACGATGATTAGACCCCCATACAAAACCCAACTCCTCCCTGGGATCTGAATTTTATATTAACAAACATCACTTGTCCCCCCTTTGAACCTTCGGCCACATGTGATCTAAAATTTCTATCTTGGAAAACACTCTTTTTAGTGGCTATTACCTCAGCCAGAAGAGTTTCAGAGTTGAAAGCCTTGTCTGCAAAGCCTCCATACCTTATTTTTCATAAGGACAAAGTTTCTGTATGCACTAATCCTTCCTTTCTTCCAAAGGATGTGTCAGAAAGTAACCTAAATCAGTCTACTGAGCTGCCAGTCTTCTTCCCAAATTACCAGAACAAGAGTGAATTCTCTTTTCATCTTCTGGACGTACATAGACAGTTATGCTTTTACTTACACAGAACTTCAGGATTCAGGAAATCAGATCAACTCTGTAAATCCTGTTCTGAAAGTAGAAAAAGGTCAACCAGTCACAAAAGTTACCCTATATAGATGGCTCACTTCTTGTATATCCTACATCTACAACTTTAAAAACAGGACTCTTCCCTTTCCTGTTAAGGTACAATCCACCAGGTTGGTAGCTACATCTGCAGCTTTCCAAGCAAGTTTACCCTGGGACAATATCTGTGCTGCAGCTACTTGGGCAAAACCTCATACTTTTATTACAAACTGGATTTGGCCTCCAGGAGTAGAGCTTGTTTTGGTTCTATGGTTCTGAGGAATATTCTCGCTTGAGACACCCAAGTGTCAGATTGTTTGGGATGTGGTCCCATCAGTGAGAATAAAGGTGAGATTGACAACAGCACATAAAGAAGTTATGTACTTACCATAAAGTTCCAGGTGTGTTGTCTATCTCAACCTTTATTCTCACAACCCACCCTCCATGCCCCCTTCCAAAACTCCTGGCAGACCGGGTAGATATTGGATTTATGGATCTCTATAGCCTCAGAAATATTACCTCTGGCCAACTAATAAATATAGTTCCTGTGTGTATTATTTCATTTAAGACAGTTTTTGCTCACGTTATGTTTTCTGGATGGGCAACCAAGAACTGAGGAAGTTGGTGAACTGCATTATGGGTAAGGAAGGATGCTCACAAGCTTTGCTGAAGACTTTGAGCTTTCAAAAAGGCTGAGATGGATCAGACACATTGGATCAAACCCCCATCACTGAGAATAAAGGTCGAGATGGACAACACACATGGAACTTCTTTTCTTTTACTTCCTGCTGCTCTTAATTTTAACATGAGGAGTTGCCTCTGCTATGGAATATTGTGGACACTTGTGTTCATTGTACCATTGTTTGAAGCTGTTTCTGCCACTGCTGTGGCACTCTTCAATAACTAAGTAAGTAAGCAAACTTTATTGTCATTCAGACCGTACAACCGTAAAGTGCACAGCTGAATGAAATTATGTTCCTTCAAGCTCATGATACAACACAGACCATCACAACAAAAAAACACAAGCTCATAAATCACATATACAATAAACACACACATGACACAGAGTCCCAGCCAAACAAAGCTCTATCTCTACACTGGCAAATCCCAGTCCAGTTTCACCAATCCAACAAAAGCATTCAAGAGTTTGGATCAGCAGACAGTCGGGTCTCCACCATCTGCCCTTGTCCAGGTCAGTGACCACAGTCTCCATGATTTCAGTCTTAATCTACCATCCACTCCAACACCAACCTTGTCTCCACCAGCAACGGTCCAGATGTTCTTCATTCCACATTGCTGCAGTCCTAACCATTGGGTAGTCCGCTGTCCCAGTCGGCCCGAATACCAAAGTATATGGCTGACGTCGGTCAAGGCGCATTAGACTGACGTCAGTACGTCAGGGTACTAATGCGCATGACCGACGTCATATCCCCAGTCTTTTTTGCCGCATGGTCCGATGCAGAAGCAGTTTTGCGAGTGCAGGTTGGCGTTCTGAAATTTTCTGAAGTCGGAGTTTCAGACCGAATCAAAGTTGGCTAAGTAACCCGTTGGGGAATATTTTGGTTTTTTCTTGCCTCAGTATTTAACCGGATGTCAGAAAAAGTGAATAACTGTATTTCTTGTGGGAAACAGATACCTCATAGGGATTACCATACCTTGTGTATACCTTGTTTAGGGCCTGAGCACGACGTTGTTGGATGCCGCTCTTGTGCTAGATTTAACAAACGCACTATTAAGAGAAGGTTAGACTGTGCCAGGTTAGTTTTTGGGAAGCGTTGTAATTATAAAATGCCGTCAGATGCTCCGACGCCCGCTTCGTCCAAAAAACGCAAGGACAAAGCAGCAAAGCCTAGGGTGGAAGAACCGGCAGTCCCGGACGTCGGTTCTTTAGAAGGCTCTGTGGAGCCGGAGGTTTTACCAGGAGTTTCTTTAGAGTCTCAGGGAGAGACTTTACTGTTACAGGATGTGTCCTCTCAGGAGGTAGGCCAGGCTGAAGGGGCTTCTCAGGTGGCTGTTCTTCCCTCTCTTCCTAAGGTGGTTAGAGCCTCACAAATAGTTTCCAAGGCTTCTTTGAGAGGCAGGCCAGGTTTAACTTCAGTGGGGGTTTCTCCTAGCTCTTCAGGATCTTTGCCTAAGAAACATATGCTTAAAATGGCAGAGGATTTGATTACTATGATTAGAGGCTCTATGCCCCCTCCTGATAAGAGGCCCAGGGTGGAGCCTGAGTTTGAGAGTTTTGAGCAGTGTTCGAGGCTTCTGAGTCTTCGGCTGAAGACTTGCAGGAGTATCCTCCTTATTCTGATTCTGATGTGGATGATTCTACTCCGTCAGCTTCTCCTCCTGAGGATTTTTCATTTTCAGAGACTCTGCATTCCATGAGGGAGCATTTTAAATGGGAAGGCCAAGATTTCTCTGATTCCAGGAAGAGGCTTAGGGAATTCTTGTTTTTACCCCAGCATAGGCCTTTAGCTATACCTCCTGTTCTGAATGTGGTGGAAGATGTTTGGCAGAGGCTTCCCTAAACCCTGATTCTTTGCCTCCTGCCCCAGTTAAACCTGATAGGTACTATAGGGTGCCTGAAGCTCACAAGTATCTTTTTAAGAGTCTTAGGGCAGACCCGGAAACTGTCTCTCAGGGGCCTAAAGGTGTTAAGGCTTCTGTTGTTAAAAATCCTGTTCCTCCTGATAAAGAGGCAAGGGCTTTGGATAGATGGGGAAAGAAAGTGTATACTTCTTCCACTTTAGCCATGAGGGCGTTGAATTGCCAGTTTCACATGTTAAAATATCAAAATTATCTCCTTTCACAATTGAAGTCTAAGGTAGATGCTCTGGCGGAAGGTATTGAGTGTAAAGAGTTGCAGGATTTAGTTCATGTGTCTGAACAGGTGGGTAAGCATTCACTGCAATGTGGTTTTGATGCTGTGCAGGCCTCCTCGAGGGTGGCTGCCACTGGTTCTGTTCTTCGTAGGCACGCCTGGTTGAGGGATCAGGATTTAGCTGAGCATGTTAAGACAAGGATTTTGGATGCTCCTTTACAGTCTGACGTGTTGTTTGGTTCGCCTGTGGAAGCAGTTTTAAAGAAAATGGAGGACAAGGCTAAGTCTATGCAAACTGTTAAAGATTTTTTGCAGGTGCAGCCTCCGAAGTTTAGTAGAAATTGGCCTACTAAGGGATGGACATATCCTTCTTATGATTCCCAGTCTAGGGGTAGGTCTAGACGTGGTAGGGGCAGAGCTCAAGGTTCTTTTAGGCCTAGAATAGGGAGTTCACCTGCTCAGACTTCTGGTGAGGGCAGGGGTCAGTCCTTTCGTAAACAGACCCAATGACCTGCCTTTTCAGCTGCCAGTACATTCTCGTCTGGCAGCACCTTTGGGAGGAAGGCTGGCTCTTTTCAAAGAAAATTGGGATTTAATTACCCAAGACAGATGGGTTCTGGATATCATTCACCACGGTTACAGGTTTTATTTCCATACCTTGCCTCCTTTCAAAGGCATGCCAGACATTCCTCCTCTACAAAGAAAAGAGGCTCACAAGCAAATTTCTCTGTTACTCCAAATAGGGGCCATTCAGCCAGTCCCTGTGCCAGAAAGGGGCCTAGGATTTTATTCTCGCCTGTTCCTAGTACCAAAGAAGGGGACACGTGGAGACCAATTTTGGATTTATCTATCCTCAACACTTATCTGGACATTCCCAAGTTCAAAATGTTGGCGTTACAACAGCTTTTACCTCTGCTGGGCAAAGATCACTGGATGGTAACTTTAGATCTCAAGGAGGCTTACCTTCATGTGCCTATCAGACTGAGTTGCAGGAAGTATCTACGTTTTCGAGCTGGAAATTCCCATTATCAGTTCTCTGCATTGCCCTTTGGCTTATCTACTGCCCAGAGTATTCACAAAGGTTCTGGCTCCAGTGATAGCTTACTTCAGGCTAAAAGGAATTCAAATCTATCCTTACTTGGACGACTGCCTGATTCTGGCTCAAGAAAAGGAAGACCTTTTACAGCATTTGGAATATGTGATAGCAGTGCTAAGATGCCTAGGGTATTCTGTGAACGAAATAAAGTCCAGTCTAGTACCCTCTCAAGACATGTGCTTTCTGGGTGTGAGACTGAATACAGCAGCCCAGATGGCCTTTTTAACCCCGGACAAACAAAAGAATCTTTCCATTTACTTCCATCAACTATCTCTTCAGTCCGGACTGACTGCAAGGACAGTCCTTCAAGCCTTAGGGTTCATGGCATCTTGTATTCTGGTGCTTCCCAATGCCAAACTGCATATGAGGAAGCTGCAATGGTATCTCAAAAATGTATGGACACAGCACTGCCAGGATTTGGACACTGTCATTCAAATAATACCTTGCATTCAACAGGAATTTTTGTGGTGGGCTCAGGAATGTCACCTAAACAAGGGACTCTCTGTGACCCGGCCAGAGGCGAGTCAGATTCTAACGACAGATGCCTCAGACATTGCTTGGGGAGCTCATCTAAATGGAAAGTGGATACAAGACAAGTGGCCTGCCAGACTACAGCATCTACATATCAACATGAAGGAGATGTTAGCAGTCCAGTTTGCATTAATGGCTTTCAAGGAGTTACTTCTTCCAGGGCAGGTGTTGATTCTAACAGACAACACAACTGTCATGTGGTACATCAACAAACAAGGGGGAACACATTCTTACCCGTTGTGCAGGCAAGCAATGATTTTATGGGAGACTGCGCTCAGCTTGCAACTAACTCTTCAGGCAAGGTTTCTGCCGGGAGCACAGAACTCCTTAGCAGATGTGTTAAGCAGACAAATCATGGATCCCCACGAGTGGAAACTGGATCTTCATGTATTTCAGAAATTGACAGTGTCATGGGGAACTCCAGACATAAATCTGTTCGCTTCTCCACTAAACCACAAGCTGCCAAAGTTTTGCACAAAGAGGTTTCATCACACAGCCTGGAAAGTGGATGCTCTTTCTTTCAGTTGGAAAAATCTTCATGTGTATGCCTTTCCACCTCTGCCTCTTCTCCCAAAGGTGCTCCTAAAGGTCAGACAAGACAAGCCAAGGATGATTTTAATAGCTCCAGATTGGCCTCGGCAACACTGGTACCCATTACTGAGGAGTCTGGTAAGGAAGCCTCCATGGCCTTTACCTTTGATTCCACACCTGTTGTCTCAGAGGGACGGTCACCTGCTCAATGTCAAGCTTCACTCTCTTCATCTAACAGCCTGGCATATTCTGTTTTGAAACACAGCAGGTCTCAACTTCCTCAACAAGTTTTAAATGTGATTATGGAAGCCAGAAGACCTAGTACAAGGAAAGTGTACGCAGAAAAATGGAAGAGATTTTTATTTTGGAGTGCAGCAAAAATTGGAGATTTCTGAGCCTAATTTGAGTGTGGCTCTTCAATATCTTACTGAGTTATTGGACAAAGGTTTGTCTTTCTCTTCCATTAAGATTCATGCTGCAGCAATTTCAGCTCACTATGATTGTGACCCACCATTGTTTTCGCATCCTTTGTTCAAGCAATTTCTTAGAGGGGCAAAGAATATAAGACCCCCGTAGAGCTCCTACTCCTGCTTGGGATCTCAATTTTGTGTTGGAGAAACTTACTCTACAACCTTTTGAGCCTCTTGGCTACTGCTGAATTGAAATACTTGTCATGGAAGACTGCTTTTTGTTGGCCATTACTTCTGCAAGAAGGGTTTCTGAATTGCAGGCCCTTATGGCGGTAGAGCCTTTTTTGATTTTCCATAAGGATAGGGTATCATTACGTACTAATCCTTCCTTTATGCCTAAGGTGGTTTCTAGTGTGGCTTTAAACCAAACTATTCATTTGCCTACTTTTTATGCAGATCCCCAAACTAAGGGGGAAAAGATTTTGCACACTTTAGATGTACACAGGCAATTGCGTTATTATTTAAGCAGGACTAAGGATTTTAGGCAGTCTCAGCAGTTGTTTGTTTCTTTTGCTTTGAGTTCTCAGGGCAAGCCTGTGTCAAAACAAACTATTTCTAAGTGGATTGGGTTTTGCATTGCATTTTGTTATTCCCATCATGGCAAGGAGATTCCAGCTGGGATTAGGCCTCATTCCACTAGGGCTACTGCCACTTCAACAGCATTTCTAAGGGGGGGTGGCAACTAAGGATATTTTGGAGGCAGCTACTTGGAGTTCAGTGCATACTTTCTCTAAGCATTATCACCTTCCTCTCTACTCTAAATCTAGGGCTGGTTTTGCCACAGCTATTTTGCAAGGCATGTTGACAGCTCCTGCTTCCTTATGATTTGCCAGCCTCCCTTACCTCTGCTTTGGGATTCTACCCAATGGTTAGGACTGCAGCAATGTGGAATGAAGAACATAGTACAGTTTTGTACCTACCATAAATGTAGATGTTCGAGGATCCACATTGCTGCAGTCCAATTTACCCTCCCTCCTTCCCCTCTGTGTTTAGGGGTAGTTGTGTAGGTGAGGTTATACTTTTGTAATTTTGTATATATTGTACATATTTTTGGTGCAGGAATGTTTGGAGTTTTTGGTTTTGGCCTTGTCTTTTTAGGGTCTTCTGACATCTGGGGCAAGAAAAGACTGAGGATATGACAGTTTTCTGGATGGGCAACCAAGAACTGAGGAAGTTGGTGAACTGCATTATGGGTAAGGAAGGATGCTCACAAGCTTTGCTGAAGACTTTGAGCTTTCAAAAAGGCTGAGATGGATCAGACACATCGGATCAAACCCCCATCACTGAGAATAAAGGTCGAGATGGACAACACACATGGAACTTCTTTTCTTTTACTTCCTGCTGCTCTTAATTTTAACATGAGGAGTTGCCTCTGCTATGGAATATTGTGGACACTTGTGTTCATTGTACCATTGTTTGAAGCTGTTTCTGCCACTGCTGTGGCACTCTTCAATAACTAAGTAAGTAAGCAAACTTTATTATCATTCAGACCGTACAACCGTAAAGTGCACAGCTGAATGAAATTATGTTCCTTCAAGCTCATGATACAACACAGACCATCACAACAAAAAAACACAAGCTCATAAATCACATATACAATAAACACACACATGACACAGAGTCCCAGCCAAACAAAGCTCTATCTCTACACTGGCAAATCCCAGTCCAGTTTCACCAATCCAACAAAAGCATTCAAGAGTTTGGATCAGCAGACAGTCGGGTCTCCACCATCTGCCCTTGTCCAGGTCAGTGACCACAGTCTCCATGATTTCAGTCTTAATCTACCATCCACTCCAACACCAACCTTGTCTCCACCAGCAACGGTCCAGTTTCACTTTCACAATCCACTCAAATCTGGCACAACACCCTCTGACACCATCCAGCACCCGGCACCACCATCCGTCCCTCTCGGCGTACCTCTCTACATACAGGCCTGAACAGCCATGACTAGGCCAGTCACTCCAGCCATTCCCACCACTCCAACCACTCCAAGATGCCTGAGTTAATCCCGAACAGCCTCCCGAACAGTCGATCCACTGACACCACAACTGCCTTCTCTCCACACTCAGCCTCCAGCAACTTCGAAAAAATGGTCCAACTATGGAAAAACAATAAGACAACATAAGACAAACAACGGGAGCCGAAGTGGCCACTGCTGCATATGGCGCTGCCATCTTGCATATGCAGTATGCTTAAATGAAACTAGCCTATAGGTGATGAAAGCATCCAAAGAAAACAAAGTGGACAAAACCTTTTGTTTTGGAATTTAACCTCCAGAAAGACCCAAGCTGAACATAATGTTAAACTAGCATTAGAGCCATTTAAAAGTTTATTCTAATTTGTAAGGCCATAGTACAGGATACTGATATTTCTTAAAACAGAGCCCATGATAGTATGTCTGTTCAGCTTAGGAAAATTATTCAGAAATGTTAAAGCTATGGACAAGGGTTACATGCTCCACACAGTATGTGGCTTTCAAAGACCTTCAGCACTGTACTTGGTATTGTGAACAAGGTGAAAGAGCCACAGGTAGAGGTGTGGTAAGATTACAAACTGGCTAAAGGACAGAACTCTCAGTTAAGACAGCAGGTTCCATTTTAGAACAGGTTCAGTACTGGGACACCTTCTTACTTTTCAGACATCCATGTCATACTGCATGCTGGGTGTCACAATTTCCCCACTATTACAGAAGCACTGGAGTAAGAACTATTCCTTGTGAACCAGTAGCATACAAATAGCTCTCAAAATAAATGCCATAGTATACAGCATAGTCACTTCTGGAGATTCAGCATTTGTAGATGGGTACCCCACTCCCAACAGTTTGGATCTCAGCACCTAAGTTAGCAGCTCCCCCCCCCAACCCCCCTTTTTTGTAACAATGGTTAAGAAATCTGTTTAATACCACTCTTTTTACAGTGGTACCTAATGTAGTTCAGTGTTTGTTCTCAGCCCTGAAAAGTTCAGTGCAGTGCCCTTATGGCAGGTACCTGGCCAGGCATGGATAGTTAAAAAGGTCCTGAAGGTTCATGTCCCAATTATTGGTCTGAAATTAGTCTACCAAAATAGATTATGAGCCCTATCACTATATTCTGCCTATTATAGAGTTGTGTGGACATCTTCCAGGCCTTCCAAGCTCTGTCTCTGTATCTCATTTTATGCAGAGTTTTTATTGTCAGCTATAGGACTGGATTGGATTTAACATTCTCAGTTCTGGTTGGGGCTAGGGAGTCAAGTACAGCATTGTTAATTACTGTTACCACATTGTCTATTGGAAAAGCCCTAAGATATTCCCAATTATATGTTTTAGAGGATTAATAAGGGCCTGTTTTTTGAAAGAAGATAGTTTTCTTACCTATCTTAAGAGATGTGCATTAGACTTAGTCTTTGAAGTTCTGACAGCATAAATTAGTTGGAGGTCACTAATACTGTCAGATGAGGTGCCAGAGTCAGAGATAAGGTCTGGGGAAGATGCTGGAATCCAGTCTAGGGTAGATTGTCTGTCTGTGGCTTTTTTATATATAGTTGGGGTAATTATTTGGGTAAAAATATAGAACTGTATAGTGTTAGTAGGGTTGTCAAAGTGTATTATTATATGACAGTCTATATTTAGATCACCTAGTGTGATGGTTTAATGTGTGATTTTGGATGAGGTCTGAGATAGCATTTCCTCAATGATGGTTGTGTTGTTACGTGGTGGAATATATGTACCTATGATTTCTAAATTGTTTTATGTATTTATTTGTTTTGAGTAGCATTATAAGTGTTTCTGGGTTAGAGAGTGCTGGAATTGGTTGTGGGAAGAGAAAGAAAGGTGGGGGTATTTCTGTAGAAATTGGCAAATCCACCTGTTTTTTTTAGCGCTGTGCTCAGGAGGTAGAGTTTCCCTAGTTTCTTTGTGGAGCCAGGTTTCAGTAAGTACTAGTATATCTGGGGAATATTAGGATATCCTGGTTGATTTGGAAGAGATGGTAGCCAGGGGGACAGTGTGGCTGTGGTTGTGATAAGGAAGAGATATTAGATAGTGTGGAATTAGCATCATTGCTACGGTGACTAGGGCCTGAATTCAGGTGTATTTAAATAAGTACATGTAAGATGATTGCCATAGGTTTGAGGTTACTGGGAAATTAATGTTGGAGAAGTTATGGAAGTTTTTTAATATGTGTAGATTGTTGAGTATGAGAGTTCGAAGTGGTGAGTGATATGATGTTATAGGTGCCAGAAAACATAATGAAAAGTGCATTGGCAAGTGTATGAGGGTCTTGCTGACTTATAGAGTGTGTGTATTAATATGTAATAGAATGATGAGTGGTATGAATGTGTAACAGTATGATGCAGGGAAGGATTGTTAGGGAGGAGAATAAGGACAGGGAGAGGGACTGTAGTTGATGGAATTGGTGTGGCATCCACACAGCAGCCAATTTATTGATCTTCTCAGAGTTGCTATGAAGATATAATTCTTTATTCAGATTGAATACCAGTTCCTGATAATTGCGCCATATATTTTTATGGTACTTACGGATTATCGCAACCAGAGTTTGGAGGAGCCATAATTCACGATGTTCTCGCTAAGTACCACACTTTTCTTTTTCCCCTGAAAACCCAAGTGTTCACAAAGAAAAAGAAAAGGTAAGAAAGTAAGAAAATATGTTGAAGTGCATAACGCTTTCAAAACAAAAAACCAGCACACAAGCACATTTCGGAGCAGCCATAATTCACGGTCTTCAGCAAGCAGCACTCTTTCTTGTTTGCCCTGAAAACCCAAGTGTTGAAAAAGAAAGTAAAATGTAAGAAGGCAAGAAAACATGTTCAGTTGGATAATGCATTCAACACCAATAAGCCAGAAAAGTGTAAAAGAATCGGTTGTGTCCCAGCATATAGGGCTTCGCTTTAGCCCAAGAAATCACTGGCTGCAAATACACACAGTAAGGTTTCTAATAACTGAACGTCATGTGGCGGACAACAGCAGTTTCACAGACATGGCTAACAACCAATCTGAAATGGAAAGGCAGGGCTTTCTGTGTCCGAAGTCTGCCTTCCCTATGTACTGTCATGGTGTTACATGGAAAACATGAATGTTTTGGCCAATGCACAGCACTCACCATGGGAATGAGAACGGTTTCCTTTTAAAACGGGCTATCCTCCCTAACTTTTCTGTCACGGCAAACTTTCACTTGTTCCAGTTACGTGTATAATGGCAGTCTTCGTGAAATAGTTGTAAGAAATAAAGGTTGACAACTTTAATTTTTCATACTTGTAAGACAACAGCACTCACCCTCTTTCCCCACCACAGTTAACAGAGTACATTTCTCAGTTGTGCAACTTGACTCCAGCAGCTGAGCAGCACAGCTCTGAATAAGGTGTACAAGTGCAATCCCAGGCAATGGGCCAACTGAAGCATTACACATACGCTGCAAGGGACCATCCATATGACCCCCCCCCCACAAAAAAAATATATATATATATATATATATATATATATATATATATATATATATATATATATATATATATCGGCACTTACGTATTATCACATAATCTTTCCAACCAAGAGCAGATGCCTTTATAAAAAAATGAAGCAAATGACCATGACATGACAAATGCTTGCAACTTTGGAATCTGGTTGCGATCTTGGTAAATAAATCTAACAATTTTGCAGGCATCTCAGGAAAACAAGTTTGAGACAGACAAAATTTTTAAAGAATAATTGTATTAAGCCACAGCGGTGTATATTATAGTAGTATCTTGCCATGCTTATTTGGTGAATCACATTATATGAGACCAGAAGTTTCTGCCACCCTGAAGTATCCTGCAATTATCTTTTTATTTAGGCAGAGAAAAAAATCAGAAAGAAGGCAAGAAAATTATTATATATCAGTTATTCTAAGCTGTCACATTATTTCACCAGCAGATGGCAGAAATGCTGCATGGAAATCAGTGGTCTCAATTCTGAAGTTTACGTCGTGATAAAAAAAGACGCGTGTCAAGGTTATTAGAAGTATATCTTCGAGAACAATCTTTTTTCAAAAATCTAGTGGCTTACAGCTAATCTGCAACCCCACCACTCTATCTATTGTAATAAAAAGAAGCCTAGAATTACTTCATGTAATTGTCTTGCTTTCATTTGATGGAAAACTGATTATGGTTTTCACGGCATGTGATATGCTAAAATTGGTGCCAAGTATAGCATTCTGTGTGGGACAACAGCCAGATAATCTTAGACAAATTTAGACACAAGTCTGGTACCTTTCTTTTTAAAACTGGTTCTTGAGTCTTTTTAACCAGTTTTGTTTTATTCAGTTGATTGCTTGTCCTTAACTTCTGATAGGCGAAACTGAGTCATAAGGTGATAGTCACGGTATGACATAAACCTGTCCCTAATTTTCCACACTGTATTTTGTTCTTATAATGTAATCATGCATGGAAATATCCACTTTCCCTAAACAGTCCTGAGTCTTTGCTTTGAGTCATATGGGTGTGTCACTGTCTGTTGGGCCTTTCTCTTTTATCCCTGACAGGGCTAATTAACACCTGATCTCACCATTAATATGGCCTTTATTTTCTGTTTTATCACAAACATGGATAAGGTGACCGGCTGCTCACCATCTGTTAGATGGCAGACACTAGTATGCTTTCTTAGCTGACAAAATCTTGTTGACATGTACTCAGTCCTGCCTACAAATTGCAAATGCAGTATGAATGAGTTAAGGCAGTATGTTTTACATGCTCAGATAACAACTAGTTGCTTCCTGAGTATTCTCTTATGAATTTGGATAAATGTTTTACTTTTACTTTTAGTCTTACATTGAAATGTTGAGATAGGGCCTAATGTTAATGACCTGTAATGCCCTAATATAGTATGTGCATTTCCACTGCTGGTAAAAATCTTCTTTTTTTAGTGCACAGTACTGTCTCTCAATATGAAAATGTGGAACAGACATTTTACATAAAAAGCAGTAGGTAACATATTCAGTTATCTTTGTGTGAAGTCCCTTTTATCTTAATTAATTTTTATTTAACTGCTGTTCCGAAACTGTATAAGTTCATCTATTAAGGACTGAGACATAGAATTTTTATATTTTATCTTTGTTGTTAGTGTACCATCAAGACACATATGAACATTTGTGGTGTAATGCATAATTTTCGTTTTCATTTTTAATGGGTATTTGTGTTAAAATTGTATTGTTCTCTTTATACATTATAAACAACATAAAGTCTTATATTAGGTAGTGCATTGCTCTTATTTGGTTTGTTTAAATTTCTTTCTTAGACTGCCTGTGGGTTTTTGAATAAAATATGTTTACTTTTTTAGGCATTTACAGAGACGCAGAAGAAACGATTGTTGTCATGGAAACAGCAGGTGCAGAAACTCTTCCGGTCTTTCCCCCGGAAATCCCTTCTTGATGCTGCAAGCTATCGGCAGCAAAGAAAGTATGTTGAAATGGGATTATATCTGAATTGTGCCGCCTGTTCTGTAATTATAAATTCATCTGAGACATGGTCACAAAATTTTTTTTTATCTGTGATCTTACCAAGAAGAATTAGTTTTCCTCTTGCTCGGAACTGTATAGTTTCCTTCTTTTTATATTATAGTATGCAGTTTGTTTGTGTCTTTCGGCTTTTCCCGGTTAGGGGTCGCCACAGCGGACCTCTGGTCCGCTAATGATTGGCAGTAGATTTTTACGTGCTGGCTTGCCGGGCCTAACGCACAACCTTCAACGAAAGAACGCCCATTCACGCATGTCGCCACACAGAAGACGCTCTGAGAATCGAACGGGCAACATCTAACTGTGAGGCGACAACGCTACTGCAGCACCACCACTGCAGTATCCTTGTAAAAAGTTCAGGTTATGTATTTGATTTAGAAGAATATGCATTGATAATTTGATGACAATATTTTATATTTTAGTTAGGCAGATACATCTTATTTGACATCATATTTCCACAAATTACTAAATGCAGAGTTTGTAGTTACATTACATAAACTTGCTCTGCATGTTTCATTTTAAGTGAATATTGTTTCAAACATTATTTTGACCAACAGTTGAGAAACAAGTGATTAAAGATTTTTGTTCATCCTTTATAAAGGATTAGTTGGCCGTATACTTGAAAGTTATCAGTCAGACCTTTGAAGGTCAGGTAAGCCTTATATAGAATTAACTGTAACCATATTTATATTTGTGCATAAAAGCCACATGTGTACACACACGCACGCGTGCGTGCACACACACACACACACACACACACACACACACACACACACACACACACACACACACACACACAAGAATGTGTTGCCCTGACAGCGCTTGCCTTACAGGATTTGCTATCCTAGGCAGTATTTACATAAGCACACCTCCTATTTATTTCACATTTAATCACTTTGATAGTGACAGTATATCATAAAGCATAGTCTTGCTGAGAAGAAAAATGTGATAACATGCAGTCTGATACATAGAAGTGCACAAGTGAATTAAGATTGAACACCTGAAGCAGCTCACTCATCATGGAAGATGTAGTGTTTTGTCATTCTTTTATTTCAAATGCTGTCACTCACACATCCCTAAGCAACATACACTAAATTAAGATGACTGATGATGTGTGCATTTCTGATAATACAGTTGCATATTGCTACTATTACTAATAATACAAAGTGAAAAGGGGATCAGAACAGTTGCCACCAACCCCCAAAGGAAAACCTGTCATTCCACTGCTGCTTGTCTGCATGCAGAACTGCAAGACTGCATGTCTGTGGATTAATCCTGGCAATCTGTATTTTCACTTTTTTGACAAAGTGGAGAAAATCTATTTTTTGGCTGAGGTCCACCTAGTGTATCAAAACAGCATTATGACTTTGAGTTTCATTTGCAGTAGCCTGCATTGAAACTAGGAAGTATTAAATACTGCCTTCGGGGACTGTAACACCTTATAGAGCTTCTATGAAGTTCCATGCAGTGATAGTAATTACCTTACTGCCTACACTACCATTTACATACAATTCAAAACCTGTCCTTCCAATGATGAAAAACACTGAAATGAAAGAAAAGAGAAGTAGCATCAAGCATTCTGCATACTCCAGCTTCAGAAATTATGCTGGATTTCATTTTCATTCAGCAACTTAGTTATTTGTCTGCCAGATCAGCTTTGAATAACACAAAGGTGAAAACAAGCCGAAGAAAGTACAGTTGTGTAAAATCTTAGCATAACGGTAGATGTCCTTGCCTTCACTGCTGCAGTATTCTTAACAGATGGGATTCCCTGCCATGGAAGCCCAAACATCCAGCCAGTCTATTAAAGACTATTTGTTTCTTTTAAAAGGTATGCTGAACGTCACCCAAATGCTTCTTGCATAGAGTAGGGCATAAAGGTGATGTTCAGGCCTACTATAATCAGTACTGAATGCCGCAGTAGGAACACGGTCCAAGAAGCCTAAGAGGTAACTTGTACATCCAAGAAGACAAAAGACTTGGGGTTGGAGGGAGGGAGGGAGTGAATACTGCAGCAGCAAAGGCTAGAATATCTACCGTTATGGTAAGATTTTACACAGCTGTACTCTGTCCTTACATTCATTGCTGCAGTATTCTTAACAGATGGGAGAGTGCCAAAGCTCAGGAGGAAACTTGGGAGAGGGAAGGCGCAGAAGAGCCTCCTAAAAATCCATGAAGAACGGCACTAGCAAAACCTGCCCTAGCTCTAGAGATACCATCCAACTTGTAATACTTGGTAATGGTATGCACAGAACTCCAGGTAACTGCCTGAAGAATAGAAAACACCTTGAAAAAAAACACCCGAAGAAGCCACAGCTCTACTAAAATGAGCCTTACCTGAAAAAGGAAGGCTCTTGCCATGAAAAAGTGTAACAAAAGGAAATGACCTTAGAAATCCAAGAAGAAATATTTTGTTTGGATACAGTAAGTCCCACAGATCTAGAATGAAAAGAAACAAATAACTGATCAGATTTTCTAATAGCCTTAGTCTTATCCAAGTAAAGCCTGAGTTGCCTATGCACATCCAAGGTATGCAGCTTCCTCTTCACTGTCAGTTTGCGGACAGGGGAAAAAGTAGGCCGATTAATAGACTGATTCAGTGATAGCTCATTAACCACCTTATGTATTAAAGAAGGGTTAGTGTGCAAAGACACCCAATCCTCATGAAAGACCAAAAAAGGAGAATAAACCATAAGGGCCTGCAACTCAGACTGGCAGAAATAAGAGCTGATAAAAGCAGTCTTCTAGGAACAATGTAGCAACAAAACTGAAGCAGCAGGGTCAAAAGGAGCCTGAGTCAACTTCTCCAAAACAAAATTAAGATCCCAGTGAGGGGAACAGGCTTCCTGGGAGGTCTAATATTAAGGACACATTTAAGAAATTGTTTAACCTCAAATCTAGAAGCTAAAGGAGGAGAAAAAGGCAAACAAGCAGTGATAACTGATAGGTGGGCCTTAGAAGAATAGGCCAAACCAGCATTGAGCAACTCACACAAATAAGAGAGAACCAAAGGAATAGCCACCGTAAGTGGGTCCAGGTTACGAGAGAGACACCAAATAGAAAACCTCTTCCATTTGGATAAGTAGCATTTCCTAGTAGTAGGTTTACTGGCCTCCTGCAGGACTTGCAGGACCTGCTCAGAAAAAGGTGCCTGTGAGGAATCAAAAATCCTATCACCCACAGTGTCAGTTGCTGAAGAGTGGACAGGTGGGGGCGGATGAGAGATCCCTTGTCTTGTGTGATTAGGTCCACCCTTTGAGGTAACTTGTAATGATTACCCCTGGCTAAATGCAGAAGTAGAGGGAGCCAGTGCTGTTGCAGCCAAAAGGGAGCCACCAACAAGATTTTGGGAGCAACCTGTTGAATCTTGAACAGGACTTTTGGAATGAGAGAAAGATGAAGGAATGTACATCTCCTTCCAAGAAAATGAGAGAATGTCCACCTTCCACACCAGAGAACCTGGGACTGTGGCACAAAACAGAGGAAGTTGTCTGTTCAGAGTGGAGGCAAAAAGATCCACTTGAGGAGGGGTCTATATTAGAACATCGAATATTTAACAGTTCGAATCACTAAAGGTCGACCTTTAGTGATCAAACTGTTAAAACATCAAATGTTCAGAAAAAAAATATAAAAATAACAAAAAAAAAACTAAATGGTGTAGGCAGGGGAGCCCCCCTGCACCCACCACTCCCCTGCTACTTAAATATGTAAACTCCGAGACCGCACTACATTGAAATAAACGGTAATCTCCCCTTACGGAGATTTCCGTTTACTTGTTCGATGTTCTCCAGTTTCGTTATTCTCATGTCGACAATGTCAGATTCGACATTGTCGGCTTTCGAGAATGTAATATAGACCCTTGAGGAATAACACACTGGTGGATAATGTCCAGCAACACATCCCTGTGAAGCATCCATTTGTGGGACTGAGTTAAGGACCTGTTTGATCTGCACAATGTTCTGGCTGGAAGGGATATAAACTGCCTGAAGAGTCACTTGACAGCAAGATCCCATACCAGAAGTGCCAACTGGCAAAGAAGATAAGATCTCATTCCTCCCTGTTTGTTGATATACCACATCACTGTGGTATTGTCTGTGAACACCTTCAGAGGCCCTGAGAGAAAAGAGGATGAAAGGCCTGAAGAGCCAGCAGAAGAGCTCTCATCTCTTTGACACTGATGTGCTCCTTCTGCTGACGAGGCAACCACACCCCCTTTACTTTTAGGGAGCCAAATGCCACCCCTCTCCCATGTCTGAAGCATCTGTGAACAATTCCTGAGAGGGAAGAGGGGGATGAAAAGGGATCCCTGGATTCAGAAACAACTGCTGAATCCACCAGTGACGTTTCTGTCTGAGACAAGGAAGAAGAGGAACTACAAAGTCTAGAGGATGTGCATGTTGGACCGACACTGACTTCATAAACCACTGAAACTTTCTCATGTGAAGTTTGGCCAGAGCGAGCATCGGAATAGTGGATACCATGAAACCCAGAGCCCTCAGCAACTCCCTGGCAGTAGTGGAAGCCAGAGGAAGAAGAGTTTGAAAGAAAGAAATGAGAGGTAAGGCCTTTGGAGGGGGCAGGGATGCAAGCATTGGCACCATCTGAATCCTGCAACACAGAAAAACATGATCTTGGGAAGGAGTCAAAGAAGACTTTTTGAAATTTATAGTGAACCCCAGACTCTGAAGAAGGGAAATAGCAAAATGAAGATTTTGCACAAGGGTCTGTGGTGCGTTTGCCTAAATCAACAGATCATCTACATAAGGAAATGTTTGGATCCTTCGAAGCCTGCAAAAAGCAGTCACAGGAACAAGACATTTGGTGAACATCAACGGGGCAGTAGAAAGGCCAAATGGCAATGCAGCAAAGTAAAAATGACAGGAAGCAACAGGGAAATGCAAAAATGTAATGAAAAAAGGATGGATCGGAATATGGAGATAAGCATCCTTGAGATCCAGAGACACCATATAGGCCTGAGGTAGCAAGAAAGGAAACAGAATCTGAAGAGACAACATCCGAAGGGAAGGCACTTTTAGAAAAGTGTTTAGATGAGAGAGTTCTAGAATAGGTCTTCAAGTGCCCTCTTTTCTGGGCACTAGAAACCGTCTGGAGTAGAACCCTTTCTCCCTTTGGATCACAGGCACCTCTTGAATAGTACTGTGAGTCAACAGGTTTTGAAGAAACTCTGGGAAAAAGGGAAGTTGTTCCTGAGGAGGCTGAGGAACGTCAATAAAAGGAGGACAGGATTTCCACACCATGAAGTACCCCTGATGAATAATAGAACCGAAGAATCCTGAGTGATCTGAAGCCAACTAGGAAGAGAAAGAGTAAGGCAAAGCGAAAGAGGAATATGACTGGGAAGGAATGGAGAGTCATATAGCACCTGGTTTGTCCAGAAAGGAAAACTTCAGAGTCCCTGAAAACTGAGTAGCCTTAGTGGGAGGAGCCCGTTTGTCATTCTTCCCTCCTTTAGTAGAACGGCGGATTACCTACGAACAAAGGCAGGCTTAGCAGGGTAGTTTCTCTGAAATTTAGGCACAGGAGAAACAAACACATGTTTAAGCTCCTGTAAGGCCTTACCCTTAGCCTAAACAAACCAGTAGCAGCTTCTCCAAACAAAAATTTCGAATCCAGAGGAGCATCCATCAACTTAGCTTTAATATCATCAGGTAGAGGTTGAAGCCTAAGCCAAGATTAACTCTTCATCACTGAACCAAAAAACAGCAGCCCTAAAAGAGGCATCTGCTGCATCATAATTACATTTAATAGAATGATGAATGACATGAGAGGAAGTCCTTAGCAAGGAAAGTACAGAAGTTTTACCATTGGAGTCTGGAAAATCAGAAATATGTTGACGGATTTAAGAAAGACAAACCAGCACATACCTAGACATATGGTTCTGATAATTAATAACCCTAAAAGCTAGGGTAGCAAAACTGTAAACCTCCTTACCAACCTTTCCATACTTCTGCTATCCTTGTCAGAAGGCAATAACTTGGGTGAAGGAAGCAATTTAGATGGCTTATCAGAGGCTACAGACAAGACAGATGGGTCAGCAGCAGGACATTTATATAGAAAAGAACAATTCTCAGGCACCCTATAAAACCTGTCAGGCTTCTTGGGAGCAGGGGGCAGAGAATCAGGCACATGAGAGGCATTGGGAAAAGCATCCAGCAAATCAGCCAAAACAGGAGAAATAGCTGCAGGTTTAGGGGATTCCAACTGCAGCAACTCATAATACCTCTTATGGATATCAGAGACCTGAGCACAATCCCACTTCACAAAATCCAGCATCTTAGAGATTGTGTCCCCAAAGGAAATTTCCTCAAAGTGAACATCTGGACTAATAGATTCCTCCTTCTGTGATCCATAGTCTAAAGGGAAAGAAATCTGAGTAGAATAAGTCAGGGATTCATTATCCAAGTCCAACTCATCCCCAGAAAAATCCTTTCCTCCAGGCCTTTTAAGGGGAGTAGATGACCATGGAGGAGCAGGAACTGAAACCCCATTGAGGAGCTTTTAAGAACATTAAAGCAGTAAATAGCCCCTGAGTGAAAGCTTGCCACTCACTTTGTGGATCCCTAGGAGCAGAAGAAACATGTTTATTTTTTTGTTTCTTTTTTAAGGGAATGTCTCCTCTAAAAAACTGAGAAGGCTAGACCCAGGACAGCAGTCAAGAACCATAGTAATAACTTCTTCCCCAACTAAAATCTGAAGAACTGTCCTACGTCCCTCGGAAAAAATCAGCCGTGGTTCCCCCTGAACTTCCAGGATGACCGACTGCAAAGCGTGCTATCAGCTGGTCCCTCACCAGCCTCTGACAGGGTTGTGGCAGAGAAATCCGACAACACAGCCAGGTGAGCCTCCAGGTTTGTAACGACTTCAGAAGAAACACCTGGCAGAAGCTGGACAGTGCAAGATTCCGGTCGTACCTTTTTGACCTTCTTCTTCTTCCCTAACGGCTGACCCTCAGGGCTGGAGATTCCTTCCATTGTATCTTTAGCGAGAATCTTAAGATGCTGATTCTCAAGGTACAAGGAAAGGGAAGAAAGTCTGCTACAAAAGGTTTTTGGAACAAACGCTTGACCAGACACAGATAAACAGACCGACAGTAAAAAGATATATTCAGACTGGTGGAAAAGAAGTTCTGATTATGGCAGGCCTGAACGTCAGCTTTATGCCATATGAATGGAGCATTTGGGTGATGTTCGGTGTACTTTTTAAAAGCAACAAATAGTCTTTGGTAGACTGATCAGACTTCCATGGCAGGGAATCCCATATGTTAAGAATACTGCAGCAGTGAAAGTAAGGACATCATATTTCTACAATTACTGTCTTAGTCTGACAAAATGCCTAATCCAGCTATAGTTTTTTTGCTATTTTGCTAGTGAATGTATACAGAATAACTCCTTAGCTGTTCAGTATAAGGATCACTGTTGCAAGAATTAATAATACAAATAAGATAAAGCTGGTTGTTCTCATCAGTCCCATACCCGTGTATTCTTTAAGGGTCAATTGTCCCGTGGATTGTGTGGCTACAGTCTTGTATGATGGTCACCGTAAAGAGCCTGACTGTGAAGAGAGAGCAGCTGTGCACCCACTTCAGTTCTTTATTGCCACTGATGTGAATGGTCAGACTTTTAGCTTTTAGAAGTTCATTCACCATTTCTGACATTCAAGATCTTGAGCTAATTGACTGTGAAGAGTGTAGCATTTTCTGGCATGCTTAATATATTTGAAATGCTATGACTATATATATATTTGAGTTTTATTTTAAATAGCTTTTCTTTTGAACTGCCTAGAAAAAATTATAGTGCATTTGCAGATGTTAAGAAACCTCCAGGACACTACCGCTATACATTTTTTTTTCAGGAAAGAACAGTTATGCAGATAATTGACAGTGATGTGCTGTTTTTAAAATAAAGATCATAATGAGGAGAATTAGGAATCTGCAGGGGGGTCTTGAGCATAGAAGTCCTCTGACTTTTAATTTTGCTCCTTCTCATTCTTCCACTTCTGTTTTACTTATTGCATCTAAATCATTTAAACAGAGAAAAAAGGTCAGAGAGCAATAGGAGCATACAGTACAGGAGCAGATGACAGTGACTGAAAAGCCCAAACCTGATATGCCAGTAGAGGCAGGAGCATTCTCTGGCAGCTAGCAGACAGACTTGTTCCCCGTTTTCTGTTTCCCTTGCCATCCCACTTCTAGTACAGAGGATTTCATAGTGACAAACAATAGCTCTGATGTTGTCATTTTCATTTGTTCCTGAATGAATGGGTTCTCATCCGATCCTTGGATCCGACTCGGCCACTTCCTTTAGATTCTAGGATCTGACTCTCGAGCTCCTCCCTTACTCATAATACCCCTGACCACTGTATTACTCCAGATCTCGTTCACTGCTCTTCAGGATTGGACAGGATTGCAATTTCGTGAGCTCTTTGTGGCTTTTAGTGAGTCCATAAATTTATATTTCTTCTTCTTTATCTTTTTTGTATAAAAATTTGATAGTATCTCCCTTAACTCTCTCTTAAACTTTCCTAAATCTTTCTATTACCAAATTTAAGGTCCCATTTATTTGGTAATCTTAGCTACCATTGTTATTAGTCTTTCTCCTTCTAATACCTTGCCTTAGGGTAATCCTTTGTAGTACCATTGTTGGTATTAAGACCTTCCCTTTTCCTCTCTTTCTCTGTTTAAAAAAAATGTGTTTTTGTGTGGACACTTTGTTCTACTATTTTGCAGTATGGCTGATAAGCCTGCTATTTTCAGAAAGTGTGCTTCCTGTGGGTATAAGATCTCCAACTCTGATTCCCACTGGGAGTATGTTTATTGTCTGGGCCCCACACGTGGACACCTCCTACTCCATTTGTGCGGCTTTTACTGCTAGGGCCATTAGTGACAGAAGAAACAAACTTATTCTAAAAGACCTCCTTCCCACCTCTGCTCTTTCTGCTGGTACTTCTTTACGAGCTCAGACCCCCTGTCATAAATTGAGTCCAGGGAGCACCAGAAATGGTCTCCTCAATCTGCACCTTCATCTGAGCCTCACAAGAAGGTTGCAAAGACCTTGGATCTGATGTATTTGGATTTGATATCTACTGTTGCCAAGACTCCTTGGCTCATACTCCAAGATTTTTCCCAGAGCTGGTATCCCCGAGGATGAGGTATCCTTTTCTTCAGGAGACTCCTAAAATGTCATCAAGGCCACCATGCACTTCGTCCTCTGTTAGGTCCTCCCAAAGTTTTTCCAAGTTGGAGGTAGATAGGATGATGAGAAAATTCCTCAGAACACAGATTGAGATGGGGTTCCTGTCGACTCCATCGCCCATCTGATTTGTGAGCCTTAAACCTTCTTCCCAGCCTGTAGTTGCTCCTTCTCCGATCTGACCTGCCATTTCAGAGCCTTCGGATCCAAGATCCCCGAGAATCAAACTGTCAGATCCAAAGATTCTTCTATCTTCCACTCCGGTAACTTCCCTGATCCGATCGGCTCCTCTGAAATACAATGGTTCTCAGTGCCAAAGCATCAGATCCAAGCTGTTGACTTCAACTCTGAAGTTTTTGGACCCATGGCTTCCCCTTGGAGCTTTGGCATTCGACAGCTTGGCTCCACCACCTCCCTCGGAGTGAAGGGTCAGTGAGGGCCTTGGATCATCTTCTCTGAAAGGCTTGGCTCTGGTCAGATCGTCATTAGCTTCTCCTGGTTTTTCTGCCTTTGAGGTGGTGGAGAGGGTTTTCTTGCACCCCAGAGTCGTTTTCACTCTCCCTCCTTCGGATTCATTCCCTGTTCCCTCTTCGGATCCTGTGTCTGAGTTTACTCATCCTACACCTGAGGGACATCCAGCTGAGATGAGCTGCCAAGCAGTTCCTGCCAGGGACCCCCCCACTTCTTCTGACACCTCCCCAGAGCATCCCACTGAAGAGGTTCCTCAGAAGAGGTCATGCAAGAGGAGGCACTTGGATTCCTTGCTGGATTCCCTCATAGAAGACACTGATTTTGATGAAGGGGAAGGGTTCTCCTAGATCTCCACCTGAGGGTGTCTCGTTTGGAGACATCTTAGAGCTCCTTCGCTAGAAAGGTGGTTGGTCTTCCCTAAACCCTTCCCAGGAGGAATCGGTGCCTTCAGGTCTGGACCATCTACGCCTTGCGTTACCTCACCTGCTGATGGGTTTACAGACGTTGTCTCCCACAGGGCATGGAAGAAACCAGACTCCATAGAACTGATCCCCAAACGTCTGGACAAGGGAATCCCTGTAGATGCCATGGTGATTGCGGAAGCCACTAAAAGTTGCTGGCTGATCAGAGCTTATTTGTCCATTCCCCTAATAGGGAGTCTAGGACATTGGACAGGTTTGGGAAGCGAGTGTATGCGTTAGCCACTTTGCCTTATGATCACTGAATTATCTGGCACATTTCACTAGGTTACAGAGGGACTTAGTTAAGGAACTCTCTAACTCTACCTCTGGGTCCATGTCTGCACAGGAACAGAAGTCCTTTTCCTCACAACTGGCCCCTCTGCAGTCCATTACTAACATGTCCATGAGGTTAATCTCACCCAGCAGAAGGTTTCTCATGAGCTGCCGGTTCAGGCCTAGCCATTAGGAGACATGTCTGGATGCAGTTGTTCAATTTTTCAGAGCCCTTCAAGGGCTTATTCATCAATGCTCCTTTTGATGGATCTTCTGTGTTTGAACTAACAGTTAAAGAGACACTTTCCCACAATGAGAAGAATGGAAAGACCTTATCTGCCATGGGAATTCACTTTTCTGCACCGCAGAGATTTTCTTCTAAGAATCAACAAGGTGGTAAGAAGTTGTAGTTCCAGAAATCTCAAGGACCTTTCCAAGAGTAACGTGGAGACATTTTCCCCAGGGATAGAGGGGGGAGTAGCTGCATTGGGCAGAGGGGGTCCACAGCATGAAGGATCTTGAGATTCCATCTCATATAGATCCTTATAGCACTCCTGAACGGTTGCCCAGCTGTCCCTCTCTGGAGGCAGTCGGGGGTGGGAGTTGGGCGTTTGTCTTTCCACCTAAAAGTCTGGATAGCCATCACAAAAGATTCATGGGTGCTAAGGATCATATCCAGAATATATTTCATTCCCTTTTTACAAGTTCCCCAAAGGAAGAGGATATGTCTCTGTGATGTTCCACCCAATCAGAGGGAGTTAGCAGCTCTAGAGATTTAAAAGCTGCCGGACAAAAGGGTCATTGAAGAGGTCCACTAGACCAGACAGGATCTGGAATTTACTCAAGGTTATTTTTAGTGCCAAAGAAAACAGGGACCTGAGACCCATTTTGGATCTCAGTTATCTGAACCAATTTGTAAAGAATTCCAAATTCTGGATGGTCAAAATTCAGTCTATTCTGTCTCGGTTACAGAAGGATGACTGGATGTGCTCTATAGATCTTCAAGAGGTATACTATCACATCAAAATTAACAGGTGCTCTCAGATACCTACACTTCTAGCAGGGAGCCGGGCATTATCAGTTCAGAGCCCTGCCCATCAATCTCACCACAGCCCCCTGGGTTGTTCACCAAATGCATTGCAGTGGTAGCAGTTCATCTAAAGCTGTTCCGATTCAGAGTGTTAACTTACTTAAACAACTGGATACTTACTGCACCGACAAGGCATCTTCTGCAAAGAGCCAGGGATTACTTACTTCAATTATCTCACTCTCTGGGAATTACAATCAGTCTAGCCAAGTCACAACTTCAGCCAGTTCAAGTCTTGGAGTTTATAGGGGTTCATTTAGGCACAGTAAATTGTTTAGCTCTTCTGCCCGAAAACAGAGTTCTTAAGTTGAAATTGCATGTCAGCCATATTCTTTCTTATCCTTCTCCCCAAGCAAAAATGATACTCAAAACATTAGGGTCAATGGCTGCTACAATAACTTTAATACCCACTGCTCATCTTCATAAGAGAATTCTTTTATGGACTCTAGCAGTGTATTGGTCCTTTCATCAAAATCCCTTACGACATCTGATAAAATTATCTCAGATTTGCAGAAAATCCCTGCTGTGGTGGATACACTCCGAAGAGATTTCTCTAGGGCTTCCTTTTGTTCTTCCTCCTCCAAATGCCACATTGGCCATGGATGCCTCCCAGTTAGGGTGGGGTGGGGTGGGGGGGCATTACTTGGGATGGAATGTTCAAAGAATGTGGTCCCCAGAAGAGACCAATTTGCATATAAATGTCCTATAGATGGGAGCAGTGCTTCTAGCGTTGCAGCCTCTTCAGAGCTCTCTTTCACTAGGAACAATTGCTATTCCAACGAACAACATGTCAGTAGTGTGGTACATCAATAAATGGGGGGGACCAATTCCTATCCCTTGTGATGAGAAGCAGTGAAAGTTTGGCAGTGGGCGATCTACTCCATCTGCTTTCTTGTAGCAATGCACATATCTGGGAAGTCCAACAACTTAGCGGGCAAGCTCAGCAGGACCATTCTGATGCTTCACGAGTGGTCTCTCAATCAATCAGTGGCAAATATGATCTTCCACAAATGGGGTCAACCATGTTGTAATCTATTCACTTCTCCCCTCAACAACAAATGCAACAGGTTCTTTGCCCTAATTACCCCTCTGGAACATTCACTGAAAGATGCTGTAGTCCATGTTTGGCCCTCCGGTTTCCTTTATGCATACCCTCCCCTGCCTCTAATCTCAAAGTTTCTTCAGAAAGTGCTCTGTTTGAAGAGAAAAGTAATCCTTATTGTCCCATACTGGCCTCATCAAGTGTGCTTTCCCTTCCTATGGACTCAGTATGTCTGCCTTGGACACTGGATCCCATTCTAGACCTCCTGTTACACCCATCAGGAATGATTCATCCGGAGATTGCAGGCCTCAAATTGACTGCATGGTTTCTCCAATTTCTATGATGGCTAGACTTTCCAGGCTTTCCTCCCCAGTCTGCCAAATTCTTTTTTCATCCCACAAACCTTCAATTAAGAAGATTTATGAGAGTAAATGGAAGAGGTTTTCCTTTTGGGCTCATCAGAGAGAGATCCTTTCACAGCTCCTCTCCTGGCTGTCTTAGATTTCCTTGTCTCCATCATTCAAAGCAGGACAAGCTTCTCCACCATCAAAATTCAGTTAGCAGCCACGTCCAGTTATCACATTGGAGATAATGCTTGTCCTTTAGCTTCATCTAAGTCATATAAGGCCTTTCTAAAGAGTACCTTTATACTTAGATATCCAGTTCGATATCCCACTCCACCTTGGGACCTGACTTTGGTATTACAGACCTTGGTACTTTCACCTTTTGATCCTTCAGCTAAAATTAACCTTAAGTTTCTACCTTGGAAAATGGTCTTTTTAATCACTGTCACTTCAGCAAGATGAGTATCTGAACTCCAAGCACGCTCTCCAAACCACTATATTTGATTTTTCATAAGGACAGAGTTACTTTACTCACTAATCCTTCTTTTCTTCCAAAAGTGGCCTCTGAATCAAACATCAGTTGAGTGATCAGTTTATCAGTTTTCTGTCCCATATTTGACAATAAAGGAGAATATACCCTTCATCTTTTAGATGTCCATAGGCAAATTCACTTTTACCTTCATAGGACTAAGGAATTTATAAAAACTGATCAATTATTTTTTCCTCAAATAATAAGATGGGAAGACCAGGCTCAAAAACTACACTAGCCAAATGGGTAACATATTGTATTTCCTACGTATATTCCTTGAGAGGCTTAAACTTGCAAAGACAACTAAAAGCTCACTCAACTAGGTCTATGGCTACATCAACTGCCTTTTGGGCTAGCGCCTCCATTGATAACATGTGTGCGGCTGCTACAAGGTCTGATGCTGATATTTTTATTTCTCATTACAAATTGGATATCATCTCCAGAAACAGAGCAGCATTCGGTTCTACAGTTCTCTGGAACATCCTTCCATGAGGGCCACCCAAGGTAACTGTAGCTAGGGACTCTGTCCCATTCATTGAGGAATAAGTGAAAATTACAACATCAGATATAAAAGTTATGTACTTTTGTCCATTTTCATTCTTCCTCAACTTCCCTTCCACCTTCCCCCTATCCATGTCTTTGGGAGAGACCTAACATAATTGTTATTAAGAACCATAGTTCCTGTTTGAGCTCCTGATCTTTCAATTGTCACTTTTCTGCCATAACTACTGTATGTTGAGATACCTTGTCTAATAGCAACAGACTTGATCTTAGGTAATACAGTGGTCAGGGGTATTATGGGTAAGGGACTAGCTTGAGAGTCGGATCCTAGAATCTAAGAAAGTGGCCAAGTCAGATCCGAGGTCTGGATCCAAACCCATTTGTTGAGGAAGAATGAAAATGGGCAACACAGATGCATAGTTATGGTAAGTACATAGCTTTTATTTTAGCAGTTTGTTTTACAATAATGGTGGTCAAAATGATGCCTGAAGAATGGAAACTTGAAATAAGCTTAGGATAGTCAAAAGGCCTTTTCCCACTCGAGATACCTGGAGACTGACATTTGAGTTGGAACAAATCCTTCCTCAAATTCCTAGTAAGTCTCCCAGTGTTGTTTGTGATTCTCTGCTGCCTTAATTCATTTTCATATTTTTTCTTTTGTTTAGCATCTTTCATTAAAAACTATGTACAAAACACATTTACATTCTTTTCAAATGTTTTCATAATACAGACACATTTTAACAATATTTTCTCTCACAAGTTAACAAGTTACAAATATTCACTCTAATTAAACACCAGATATCAACATCAGATTTTTTTCCATTAATATCCCATATTTTGCTCTGGCAGACCAAATGAGTAGTCTGGCTCTTTCTATTACTCAAATTCTGGATCCATAGTGTAGACAGTCATCTTCTATTATATAACCCCCCCACACACACACACACACACACAGAGCAGCAGTAGTTTTGCCATCCGTTCATTTTCTAATAATTTGTTTCCCAGATTTACCATTTAGTGGTAATAGTTCCTATCTTTTTGTGTTACCCATTATGTCTAAAATGCTTCTACAGCAATTTCTCACTTTTTTCCATTTTTGGAGACCAAGGCCAGGAGTGTGATTAGGAACCAGGCAGGGTTGTCCACTTTCCTGTTTGTTATTTGCTTTATATTTAGAACCATTGGCAAAGAAAGTAAGGGACTCAGAAATTCAAGGATATAGTTGGTATGGTAGTCAAGAAAAACTGGCTGTATTTGCAGATGATATTATTTCATACCTGACAAAACAAGGAAGAGACATTTTAGTGTTGTGGAACATTTTGAGACAGTTTCTTATCTTTTCGGTATACAAAATTAATGAAAGTAAAACAAAGACAGTAGTGGTAAATTACGTATCCACATATGAATTAGCTCAGCAATATCCATATTTATGGGGATGTGATAAAATGAGGTATTTAGGAGTATGGATTAAAAATGATTCTAATATGGTAGCTAAGGATATGTGGGAAGAGACTAAACAAAAGGTAATACAAAAACTGAAAAAAATAAAGCTTTGTTATATGGATATGGCTAGTAAGATACAAGCAGTTAAAATGTTTTTAGTCCTATTAGTCTTATACACAGGTCAGGCATATTTTTATTAACCAGAGGAGAAGTTGTGGATAGAAATAATTAAAAAGCTGTAGGACTTTATCTGGGAGGGGAAGATGACAAATCTCAAGTGGGATAAGCTGATTCTTCCAGTAGAACAGGGCATATTGGGATTATTGATTTGTAGGGATATTTCAGAGCTACACAGTTAAGGCTCTTATGCATAGCACAATCAGTAAACTATAACTCAAAGTGTAAAGGGATGAGGTTGAAATGAGAGGAAGCTCAAGAAACAAGGAAAGACTGGGATTTTGGATGCAGGACTTTAAGGAGAATAACAATAATCATACAGAATGTTATATCCATAAAGTACCAGAAAGTGTCCTAAGAACTAAACCAATATGGGAATGGAGAAAGGAGAGTCTGCCAATAGGGATGACTGCAATTAAGGATATAGACGTAGGCAAGACTGAGCTTGAATTTTTTGGAGAAAACTGGCAAAGGAACCAAGGTATTGGGAGCAAGTAACTAGAGAGGGAAATATGATGGAATGGGAAGACGCCAAGAATTTATTTGCATTGCATGTTAGAGACTGCCTTCACTATCAAGGATGGATGTTAGAGTATAGGCAAAGAGAAAGTAATACTGGGGTCCTGAATGAAAGACCAGTACTTATAGAATTTTTAGTAGAATCTAGAACAAAAGTTGACATTAAAAAAAGAAATAATTAGTAGAGCATATAAAATATTGCATGATGACTATAAGAATCAATCAGAGGAGGTTAGAAAGGATAGAGAAGAGAGATTGGATAAGCAATTTGCAAAGAAACAATGGGAGGATATATGTATGTCTCCCAAATATACAACAAAATCTAGAAGTTGTAGGATTTTTGCTTGGAAATGCTTACATAGATATTTTTATACCCCAAGTAGACTCCAGAGAATTTTTCCTCAGGTAGACAGCAAATGTTGGAGATGTGACAGGGAAGAAATAGGTACTTGGGAACATATTTTCTGGGAGTGCGGTAAGTTCGTGAACTTTAAGGATTCTCTGTAGGATGCATTCTCGTAGATGCTGGGTGTGCAGACTGGTGTGATGAAGGAGAAGATTTTTCTTAGCTATGATACAGGATCAGAATTGCCTAGACATGGTAAAGCCTTGCTGTTTCTAATTATGGTGGCTGCCAAAAAAGCAATTACTAGAAAATAGAAATCAAAATCTAAACCAGCTATACTAGAAGATCCCACTTCCAGTTCTTTTATCTCTCTTACTATAGTTACTACTTCTAGTATGGTTGGTTTACACTTTGATTTCCATTTTCTAGTAATTGGATTTTTTGGCAGCCACTAGAATTAAATTCAGCAAGGTCTTACTATGTCTAGGCTATTCCAGTTCTGTATCATAGCTCAAAAAATCATTTCCTTAGTTACACCCAGTATTTCGTACAGATTAGTCTAATGGGAATTTTTAAAGTCTATCAACTCATTACACTCCCAAAGCTATGTTCCCAGTTGTCTCTTTCTTCCCCATCACATCTCTAACATTTCTAATCTACCTGAGGAAAAATTCTTTGGAGTTTGCATGGTCTATAAAAATACCTATTGCAAACACTCCCACACAGAAATCCTAAATCTCCTAGACATTGTTGCATATTCGAGAGCCATACATGTATTTTCCCATTGTTTCTTTGTGAATTGTTTATCCTATCTTTCTATTTACAATCCTTTCTAATCTCCTTTGATTGATTCCTATTGTTATCATGCAATATTTATGTGCCCTACCAGTTATCCTTTTTTAGCAACAGCTTCTGTTCTTTCCTGAACCTAAAAATACTCCTACATTGGATGTCCACAGACAATTCGGGTACTGCCTTGACATAATTAAATCTTTCAGATCATCAGATCAATTGTACATTTCTTCTGAAAGTAAGAAGGGACATATTTATATCATGATTTTACAACCAGTTCCTCTCCTCAGTAACTCAAGATTGGAGCTTATTATCTTAAACATGGTTTTGTCCATGTGTTCTTTTCTTTTTTCATTGCCAGTCCTACATTTCTTAAGGCTAAACAGGAAGAAAGTAAGAAGGAAAAAAGGCAACCTGTTTACTTTAGTATCCCTATAACACACAAATGTAACTGGAAATGATTTACTGTATAACATGCAGTATGTGCCATGTTTTATAAAAATATTGTTAAGAACAAAAACTATTTTACTTATAGTTACCTCTTTTCTTCTTCTTCCCCTCTCCTTAATCTTATTCCAAACATTAATGACATGAAGTAGGGCATATGCTTTGGAGCTCCCTGCAGTGTTAACAAAGCCAAAAACGTCCAGTATTTCCAGGTTTTCTTGTTCAGCCATATTTCACAAATGTGGTTGATGCTTTGTTGTCACACATTTATTCATTAATTTTTCCAAGTTGCTGTTTTTTCCTGTTGATCTCCATCTTCCAACCTCAGTGTCTGGTTAATTTCCAATGTCCTCTTGGTTCTTCTAGTCAACTCCTGTGCTTTTAAATGTCTCTCAAGTATTTTCCTTTGGAACATTGGAAAGATTTCCCTGGCATAGCCTATATATGAACTTTATTATCCGAAGGATAAAAAAAAAAACAGAGTCCCCCGTTTTATGGTTGACTTTTTGTTGGGCAAACTTTTGTATTTCCCCCTTAGCATGTTATGCATCAGAAAATGACATTGACCCTCCAGGAGAAAAATATTTTGAAGATAGCTAGATACAGCAGCTTGAATCTCATACTTGGCTGCTGGAAGAAATTTACTCCTCTTCTATGATGTATGGTGAGTAATCATTTTCCACAAGCACTCTACTGTCACTATCTTTTAGTATTTTGTCCTTCTGCCACAGTTTTGTCAGAATCAACTCTTTCTGCTGGTAGGCTTTTGTCTTTACTATTAGAGGTCTTCGCTGCTTTCTCATAGCCAGGTTTCGAGCATACACATCTTCTTGTACTATTTGCTACTAGAAATCTTAGCTCATTTTTCAAGGTCTTCCAGTTTTTAATAGCTAGATTTTCATTTGATCTAACTCCCCTTTTAAACTGTATTGCTGTTGGTGCTAACCTCATTAATTCTTGTTGACTTCTACTGTTTTTTAACAAATATTGTAGTGAGTTACTTGCATGTTGTTCCACTTATATATCCCTATCCTCTTCTAGCAAGTGTGACTAGTAACCAGGCATGTGAAGTTGTTCGATCTCACAGTTTGTTCTTACACACGGGTTCGGAGCTGATCCCTCGGCTCCGAGTCGGCCACATTCCAAGCTCTGCGTCTAAGAGAAGTTCGAGGCACAGTCCCTATCCCATGATCCTCTCCTGCTAACCCTCAGATCTAGTTTGCCGCTGCAACAGGTCTCATCGTCGAGTGACGGCTCTGGCCAGTATACTTTTTTCTATATTAAAATTTTATATATATATATATATTTCTAAAAGTTAAAAATTATAAGGTTTTTTCTTAGTATAGCGATAGTATTACTGTGTGTGTGTGTGTGTGTGTGTGTGTGTGTGTGTGTGTGTGTGTGTGTGCGTGTTAGGTTAAATTAGTGTTAAGAATTTGTGGGAGCGGCTGCTCCTAGGCCTTAGGCCACTACCTTTCTGTCAGGGCTCTGTCAGATTTTCCATGTTTAGATTACTTTTTTCCTAGTATTTAGCCTTGTTTATAACTAGTTATCTGTTTTAGTAAGGTTAGTTTTGTGTATGTGTATATATATATATATATATATATATATATATATATATTTAGATATATAGTGTTTTTACATATTAGTATTGCAATGTCAGAAAAAGCCAAATCTGGCTTTAAGCGTTGCCAGTGTGGACAGAAAATGTCCATAACTGACAACCACGTTTCCTGCGTCTACTGTCTAGGCCCTCTCCATCTTCAGGAGGACTGCTCCATCTGCCATTCGTTTAGTGGCAGAGTGATGACACCTGCAGCAGCTGGAAAGGCCCCAAAAGTTCCTCACCAAAAGGATAAAGGGTCTCAAAAATATGTCTTATGCTGCCCGACTGAAAGAACTCCAGCTCTATTCAGTCTCATACCGCTTGCTCAGAGGTGACCTGTGCCTGACATATAAGGCCATGTCAAACCCAGATTTGATGAATATGCTTCACCTCAAAAAATCTAGATCCCTCAGAACCACAAGGGCGGGGGACTTAAACCTTGACACGGTTATTAATAGAACGTGCTGGAGGGACAGATTCATCACCCAGAGACTCCCTATGCTGTGGAACAAAATCCCGGTACATGTGAGGCAGAGCACCTCGCTGGCCTTGTTCAAGAGGAATCTTGACCAATGGATGGGAGATCGCAGATATACCCCAGGGATTACTTCAGTGTCGCTGCTTGACAGAGGCACAGCAAAATAATAGGCATAGTTTTATTCAAACTAAAGGGGTGGCAAAAGCCACATAACTATGGGCTAGGCTTATAAATGCCCTTGGGCAGATAGCCTAGTATGAACCTATGAACCTATGATGGAAAGATGCAGGAAACTTATTGAGAGGGGTCTTCTGAAGCTAGAGTTTCAAGAGGCTTTGGAAAAGGCAGACCAGTCATCGAAGTCTTCGAAGGAGTCGAAGTCTTTGAAGGTGTCGGAGCTCAGGTCATCGGCGCCGAGTACCTCTGTTAAGATTTGGTCACCGGCTCACAGACCTTGGAGCCAAGCATCGAACTGCTGCCTTGGGGCGAGGTCCAGGTTTTGGAGCCGGTGTCAGAGGTACTCCCTTCATCGATCCTTCGTTCGGTGACCTCTTCGGCCCCTTCGACCCGTTCCTACAGACCACTGTCAGACACCGATGTGGATTGAGTGGTGCAGAAGCTGATGGAGAACACAGCCTTATCCAAACTGATTGCAGTTTCGTTGCAATTGGTTTCGAAGCCTGAAGCCCTTCCTGTTCCATCCATAGATCCTCCTTTGAGACCCATCGAGTCATCGGAGCTGGGTGTCGAGGATCTGATGATTGTTGATCCCCCGGAGCCAAAGCCTTCATTAGTGCTTTCAGCTCCACTGACCTCGACACCCTCGGTACCCATTGAGGGGTCTCAGAGCCGACAGTCTCTCCTCGGTTCCGGGGGGGAGAGTCGAACTGAAGTTTCAGTTCAGACTCTTCCCCTCGGTGCCTCGGCGCAGATTAGTTTGGCTCCGTCCTCTGGATCGGGGCCTGTGGTTCCGGGCCCGAGGAGGATGCCGGGTTCTTCAGAACTGGTGGAATCCTCGGCCCGGGGCTCTGGTGCCTTCGAGGCCATGAGGAAGGTTTTGTCTGTTAAGACATTCGCATCTTCAGATTCCTCTTCTCCCTCCCCGAAAGGTCCGCGTTCTGTTTCTGCACCACCGGTCCCCACTAAGCATAGAGACCCAAAGCCTCAGTCAGCCCCAGAGGGTGAACCCTGCTCCTCGGAAGCTTCACCGGATGCCCCCTCTGATGAAGTCCCGAGGAAAAGATTGTGCAAGAGGAGGCACCTTGATTCTCCACAGGAATCGTTGACATCGGACACTGACTTGTATGAGTCAGAGGGGTCCCCACGGTCCTCCTCCGAGGATGTCTCGTTTGCCAACATCCTGGAAATTCTCAAACAGAGGGGTGACTGGCAGTCACTTGCCCCCACTGAGGACGAGTCAGTGTTGCTGAAGGCTTTTGGGGCTCAACCTTCCACCTCCTGGGTAACTCCGCCCTTCGACGAGTTAATGGATTTAATAGCTCGAAGGGTGTGGGAGTCCCCTGACACCTTGGAACCAGTCCCCCAGAGGCCTAATAAGTACATCATTGCCCCCTAGGATAAAGCTTATCTCACCAAGGGAGTCCCAGTTGATGCTATGGTGGTGGCGGCGGCCACCAAGAAAGAAATGTCTGAAGCATCTTCCTCTGTTAATCCGCCTAACAAAGACTCTAAAATGATGGACAGGTACGGGAAGCCCATTTTTAGTTCAGCAACTTTTTCCATGCGATCGCTGAACTACCTCACCCATTTTACCCGTCTTCAGAGAGATCTCCTCAAAGAACTGGGAGATACTCTACAGGGTACCACAGATGCTGCTGTCTCAGACAAGGTGACAGCACAGCTCAATACCCTAAACTCTATCGTTAACTCATCCATGCGGCTCATTTCATATGCAGCCGAAGGATCGAGTAGGGCTGCAGCTTAAGCGATCGCTCTGAGGAGACAATCCTGGATGCGCCTGTGCTCCTTTGCGGAAGCCTTTAAGTCTTCCTTTAGTAATGCCCCTTTTGATGGCTCCTCCTTGTTTGGGCCCAAAGTGAAGGAGACGCTCACTAGGTGTGAGCAAGAAGGAAAGACCCTGTCTGCCGTAGGGGTCCGTTTTTCCGCCCCTTCTAGACCATACCCCAAAGGTCAAAGAGGTGGAAAAATGTGGTTCCGGAAGACTGAGGGAGCTTTCTAATCTACACCTAGTGAAATCCCCTCCAGAGGCAGAGGAGGGGGAAGGAATGGAAGACACCGCCCAGGCGGCAGAGGGGGTCCGCAGAACCAGGGCGACAGGGATACCGTCCCTGGTAAGCCCTTCCAGCACTCCTGAGTGGAGGCCTGGCTGTCCTGCTCTGGAGGCAGTCGGGGGTCGCTTGGCTTTATACCCAGAGGCCTGGCTAAATCTCACTTCAGATTCCTGGGTAAAAAGCATAATAACCAGAGGAAACAGCATCCCTTTCTTAAACAATCCTCCCATCCAAAAAAGATTCCCAGATGTTCCACCCAATCTGAGGGATCAGGCAGCCATAGAAATACAAAGGCTGTTAGAAAAAAGAGTCATCCAGCCAGTCCCGGTGGACCAAATAGGATCCGGAACTTACTCAAGGTTCTTTTTAGTTCCAGAGAAAACGGGACTGGAAGCCAATACTGGACCTCAGCAAACTCAATACCTTCGTGAAGAAGGAAAAATTCCAGATGGTCATGCTACAATCGATCCTTCCGTTTCTTCAAACGAATGATTGGATGTGCTCTATAGATGGCAAGGATGCGTACTACCACATAAAAATGGCCAGGCCATCCAGGGATCACCTGCGGTTCCGGCTGGGAGCCAGTCATTTTCAGTTTCGAACTCTGCCCTTTGGCGTCACCTCAGCCCCCACGGTGTTCACCAAGTGCATGGCAGTAGTGGCATCCCACCTGAGATGACTAGGATTCTGGGTGTTTCCATACTTAGACGACTGTCTCCTTACCGCCACCACCAGGCATCACCTATTACAAGCCAGGGACTGTACAATCGATCTCTGTTCCCGTTTAGGCATAACACTGAACTTCGAAAAATCTGCCTTGTCGCCCTCACAGCATATATCATTCATAGGAGCGGAATTGGACACTACCTTAACTCTGATCAGGCTTCCCCAAACAAGAGATCTGAAGTAGGAGATTCATTTGTCTGCAACCTGTGGGTTATGGATCCGATATCGGATCCGAACCGGCATGGTTTACCAGCTATGGATCCAAGCTCTCAGCTCCTCCCCTCACCCATAATGCCCTGCTCTCCCCTCATGACCTCAGATCTCGTTTGCCGCGCTGGTGACCAGATTTGTGTTCCTAAGCTCTTCAGCTAAGTGCAGTTTTTTCAGTATTTAAAGTGCTAAATTTTGATTTTTTGTGTGGAAGTTGTGTGGAAGTTTAGGTTTCCCTATTACTTAATTATACTTTTAGTGTTTAAAATTTAATTTTCTTATCCCTCCCCTCGCTGGTAGCGTAGTGTGTGTTTGGGGCCTGTGTGTGGTTTAGTTACTTTGCTTTATTTTAGTTTAAGTAACTTTTTTGGTTTTGGGATGTCTGAACAACCCAAAGCTGTGTTCTCAAGTGCTCGAGTGTGGCCATAAGCTTTCCCGGCTGATGGCCACACTGGTATATTAGATGCCTTGGGGTTGAACACCTCACTTCTGGATGTTCCATTTGTGCAGGGTTCAACCCCAGGGCATTGAAGGAGCGGAGGTCCAAGCTTGTCTTGGCGGGTCTTTTGCCACCAGACTCGGCTCCGGCCTCCGCTCCTTCGGGGGTAACCGTTCCTACGGTTGTCTCCTCTCCGGCTCCCCCTCCTCCTCCTGGGACTCAACCTCCCTGTAGTGGTTCGGAGGAGAGGGAAGCTAGAAAGAAGGACCGGAGGGAGAAGCACCATAAGCGGCGGGCCGAGACCTCTGTTTCGGCCCCGCCAGCCAAGCAGGCTTCTCCACCGGCCTCCTTGTCTGCTGGCTCTCCCCCTCCTCGGCTCCGGTCTCCTGTGTGTTTTTCACCGGGACCTGAGGAGGAGGAGACCTGATCTCCGTCGAGGCTATCGAGGAGGCACTCAAGGCCTACCTCGGTAGCCTCGTCGAGATCAACTTATAGCCTGTCAGACACTGATTTGGACCGGATGATGAGAAGGTTCATCCAGGCCCAGATGCAGATGGGAGTGCTCTTGCCTCCCCCCCCCCTCTGGGGGGGAGCTCGACCCCTTTTTTCAAGCCAATTGCTCCTTCTCCGACCCGCTACCCAGGTTCGGAGCAGTTGGAGCCGAGCAGCTTCGGAGCCGGGGGTGGGTCGGCTCCGATAGTACTTGGTACATCGGATCCGACCCTGCCCTCGAGTGCCGGATCCGACCTCGGAGCCTGGATCCGAGCCGGATCCGGGGATCAGTGCTCCTTGGCGCCGTCTGTGTCGGGCGCACTGCCTTCGGATCCGAGCACCGGCGCCGGCTCCGATCCACTCGGATCCGAGGGAGCCGATTGTTGGATCCTTTGGTGAGGTCGGCTCCCTTGGCTTTGATGTAGTGGAGAGGGCCCTGTTGAAGGTCTCCGGACCCCGGCACTTGCTTCGGCTCCGTCCGCTCCCTCTGCACTGGGTCAGGCTTCCACCATCCGGCCCTTGGGACAGCCCGCTCCTTTGCCCCAAGCTGTTCCCCTGGAACAGGTTACTGTTTGCGAGGAGTCCTCTGACAGCCCCCCGGAGGATGTTCCCCGCAAACATAAGTGCAAAAGGAGGCACATTGACTCCCCCGAGTCTCTCACAGAAGACACGGATTTGGAGGAAGGGGAAGGCTCCCCACGGTCACCCCCCGAGGATGTCTCATTTGGAGACACCATGGAAATGCTCCGCATAATGGGGGGGTGGTCTGCCCCCAAGTCATCCTCAGACGAGTCCGTGTTCTTGGAGGCATTTGAAGCGGGCCCGTCTACCTCTTGGGTGTCCCCTCCTGCCGACCCCCTGGTGGACCTCATTACCACCAGGGCGTGGAAGGAACCGGACACCGTGGAGCCAATCCCTAAAAGGCCCGACCGTATTCTCAGTCCCCCAGCTGACCGTGCCCATTGGAGTAAGGGGCCTCCGGTAGATGCCATGTTGATGGCGGCGGCCACCAAGAGGGAACTTGCTCAGGAGAGTCCCTCAGTCCATCCCCGAGCAAGGAGTCTCGGATGATGGACCGCTTGGGGAAGCGGATGTTTAGTTCAGTGACCTTCTCAGTGAGGCGCTGAACTATCTGGCACACGTGATTAGGATGCAGCGCGATCTTATTAAAGAATACGCTGCATCCCCCCCAGAGTCCATGTCGGAGGAGGACAAAGTGCTGCACTCCACCCGCATGGCCACTCTCAGGTCCGTCACCAATACCTCTATGCGGCTACTGTCCCATGCTACGGAAGGTGCCGCTAGAGCAGCAGGGGCAGGCCTAGTTACTAGACGTCAGGCCTGGCTCCGTCATTGCGATTTCTCAGAGCCCTTCAAGGCGTCATTTGCGAGCGCCTTTGATGGTTCTGCCCTCTTTGGCAAAACTGTTCGCGACACTTTGACCCAGAGCGAGAAGGACGGGAAGACGCTGTCTGCCGTCGGAATCCGCTTCTCTGCTCCCCAGAGGCCCTATTCTAGGAACCAAAAGGGACAGAAGAAGATGTGGTTCCGGAAGTCGCAGCAATCTCAGTCTGCTCCGGACAACCAGTCCTTCCGTGGCAGAGGAGGACAGGGAGGACGCCGCCCTAGGGGCAGAGGGGCTCCCAGGAACTTCGGGTCCAGAGAACCCTTCTCTGAACGGCCCGCGCAGCAGCCCTGAGGGGTTGCCCGGCTGCTCCACTCTGGAGGCAGTCGGGGGACGTTTTTCGGAGCACCTAGCGGCATGGGAGTCCATAACATCAGACCGCTGGGTCCTCCAGATCATATCCAGAGGATACCGTATACCCTTTCTTCATTTGCCAAAATTGAAGTCCCTCCCCGACGTTCCACCCGGTCAGTGGGAGGCCACTTTGGCAGAGATTGGCCATCTGCTAAAGAAAAGAGCCATCCAGCCCGTCCCCCCAGACCAGATCGGATCAGGGTTCTACTCCAGGTTCTTTTTAGTGCCAAAAAAGACGGGGGATCTAAGACCAATTTTAGACCTTTCACTCTTGAAACTGGCAGTTCCCAAGGAGAAGTTCCGAATGGTCACGTTGCAGTCTATTCTCCCCCTTCTGGGAGAAAATCACTGGATGTGCTCCATAGACCTCAAGGATGCGTACTACCACATACTAATGGACAGGCGCTCAGGAGGTTTCTCCGCTTCGGCTGGGAGCCAGTCACTACCAATTCGGGTCCTTCCCTTTGGTCTCGCCACAGCCCCCAGGGTGTTCACCAAAGTATTAGCAGTGGTAGCGGCCCACCTGAGGCTTCAGGGGGTACAGGTCTTTCCCTACCTGGACGACTGGCTTCTCACTGCCCCAACAAGGCATCTACTACTATTGGCGCGAGACTCCTTTCTCCAGCTTGCTCCCCGTCTGGGCATCACAATAAACACAAAAAAATCCAACCTAGCACCCACGCAGTTCATAGATTTTATAGGTGCCAGGTTAGACACAAGGAGATTAAAAGCCTTCCTCACTGCGGACAGAGTTCAAAATCTGCAATTCCAGGTGCGGGCCATTCTCCACTCAATCTCAGTTCTGGCGGAGTTGGTCCTGAGGGCCCTAGGGTCCATGGCGGCAGCAATAGCGCTTCTTCCTCTCGCCAGGTTCAATATGCGCATCCTTCAATGGACACTCCTAGTTCAGTGGTCGTATCTTGCTCTTCCTATGCATCATCCCATTGCGATCAGCAAGGCTTGCAAGCGGTCCCTCCTGTGGTGGCTACACTCTCCAGATCTCCACGGAGGCTGCCCGTTTTGTGCTTCTCCCCCTCTTGCCACGGTGACCACGGACGCCTCCCGCCTCGGGTGGGGCATTTGCAGGCGGACGGTCCAGGGCACGTGGAACGATTCAGAGACCTTACTGCATATCAACGTTCTAGAGATGAGAGCAGTGCTCTTAGCGTTGCTAGCACTTCAGGCCTTTCTTCCCTTGGGAACAATTGCGATTCAATCGGACAACATGTCGGTTGTCTGGTATATCAACAAGCAAGGAGGAACCAGGTCTTACCCTCTTTGTCGAGAAGCCATGAGAGTGTGGGAATGGGCAATCTCCACCAACCGCTTTCTCATAGCAACGCATATTCTGGGTCGGTCCAACATCCTGGCGGACAAACTCAGTCGCACCATTCTCACCCCTTACGAGTGGTCTCTCAATACTCAGGTAGCGGAACGCATCTTCGCTGTGGGGAACTCCTTGTTGCGATCTTTTTGCCTCTCCCTCAAACACCAAGTGCGACAGTTTTTTCGCTCTGATACCTCCTCCCGGAGGTTCCCCAAGAGACGCTCTGGTGCATGCTTGGCCACCCGGTCTTCTTTATGCTTATCCCCCCTTGCCTCTGATGCTCCACGTTCTTCAGAAAGCCTCTCGGTTGGGGTGCAGAATGATTCTCATTGCTCCATTTTGGCCTCGACAGATCTGGTTCCCCTTCCTAAGGTCTCACTCAGTGAATCCTCCTTGGATTCTAGATCCCATTCCGGATCTGATATCTCATCCATCCCACTTATCTCCTCCGAACCTGGATAACCTGAAGCTGACCGCTTGGCTGCTCCAGTTCCACTCTTGATCAGGACTCCCGGTATTTCGTCCCCTGTTAAGGCCATCCTGGTGGCAGCTCATAAGCCATCCACTAGGAAAGTCTACCGCAGCAAGTGGAAACGGTTCTCTTTGTGGGTGGAGCGGCAAAGCCTAAACCCCTTCACAGTTCCTCTCCCTTTGGTGCTTGATTTTTTAACCACTCTTTTTAATGATGGTGCCAGCAGTTCCACGGTCAAAGTACAACTTGTGGCAATTTCTCATTATCACATTGGTCATGACTCCAATCCACTGATGTCGGCCAAGTTATGTAAGATTTTCCTTAAAGGTACTTTTCTTCTCAGGCCCCGGTAAAAGCAAGCGGTTCCTCCTTGGGACCTTTCCTTAGTTCTCCAGGCCTTGACCGCCTTGAACCCGGCTACGGTAGATCTGAAATTCTTATCTTTCAAGACCGCCTTCTTAGTAGCCATTACTGCCAAGAGAGTCTCAGAGCTTCAAGCATTATCAGCTAAACCTCCTTACTTGGTCTTTCATCCGGACCGTGTTTACCTCAGGACCAACCCGTCCTTTCTTCCTAAGGTAGCTTCTGAAGCAAACATTAATCAATCCATTAACCTCCCTGTCGTCTTTCCGTAGTATGAAAGCAAAGGTGAATACAAGCTTCATTCCTTAGATGTTCACAGGCAACTTAGATTCTATCTAAACAGGACGGCTGGTCATAGGCAATCCGACCAGTTGTTCATTTCCTTTGCTAAATTTAATTTGGGCAAACCAATTTCTAAAGTCACATTATCGCTGGATTTCACAATGTATCTTATTGGCTTATCAAGCTTCGGGAAGGCCACCGGAGGGTGTTCATGCCCATTCAACCCGGTCAGTCTCTACCTCGGCAGCCTTTAAGGCTAGGATTCCTCTAGATGATATTTGTGCAGCAGCCACGTGGGCTTCATCTCATACTTTTATTTCCCACTACAAGTTGGATCTTACATCTAGGGGTAGAGCATCCTTTGGCTCGCGGTGCTCGGAATATCCTTCCATGATGGCCGTCCAAGATTCAGGTAGCTGGGGACTCTGTCCCACAGGTTGCAGACAAATGAATCTCCTACTTCAGATTTAGAAGTTATGTACTCACCATAACGTTCCATCTAAGTAGGTGTATTCATTTGTCTGCAACCATCCCGCCCTCCTATCCCCCTAGCCTTTCAGTTTCCTGCATATGATGTTTTACCCTTTTCAGGGTGTTCTTGCTGTTGGCAAACTCGATCTGAGGTCATGAGGGGAGAGCAGGGCATTATGGGTGAGGAGAGGAGCTGAGAGCTTGGATCCATAGCTGGTAAACCATGCCGGTTCGGATCCGATATCGGATCCATAACCCACAGGTTGCAGACAAATGAATACACCTACTCAGATGGAACGTTATGGTGAGTACATAACTTCTAATTTCAGCCTTAAGGGAACCAATTTCTACTCTTCTACAAAACAAAAGAGTCCCCGCTGCACAGGTCCTGAAAGTATTAGGCATGATGGCAGCTACCCTTATCGCGGTCCCCCTATGTAGAATGCACATGAGGATCCTCCAGTGGCTACTCTTCGCACAGTGGTCTTATCAATGGCTACCGTTGTCACACAACATCCTGCTCACGGAGTCTTGCAAGCGGGATCTTCAATGGTGGATGAACAGTCACGAGCTTACGATAGGCCGCCCGTTCGTGCCCCCCCCCCATAGCCACAGTGACCACGGACGCTTCCCTGATAGGGTGGGGGGACTTTTTGATGGGATAACAGTTCAAGGCGAGTGGTCGAAAATAGAGTACAACCTGCACATCAATGTCCTGGAGTTGAGAGCAGTGTTCCTGGCGTTGCAACACTTTCACGACTACTTACCTCCGGGAACAGTTGCAATTCAGACAGACAACATGTCAGTGGTCTGGTACATAAACAAACAAGGAGGAACCAGGTCTTACCCCTTATGCAGAGAGGCCCTGAGAATCTGGCAATGGGCTGTGTCCACCTGACGCTTTCTCATAGTAACGCACATCCCGGGGACATCCAACGTAATAGCGGACAGGTTGAGCAGAGCCATCCTGTTACCTCACGAGTGGTCCCTCAAAAATCAAGTAGTGGAAAGGATTTTCCACAGATGGGGCCAGCCTTGCTGCGACCTTTTTGCATCCACCCTGAATGCCAAATGCAGAAGCTATTTCGCCCTACTTCCCCCTCCGGGAGCCACCCCCAGGGACGCACTTGTGCACAATTGGCCCCCGGGTCTCCTATATGCTTTTCCTCCTGTTCAACTAATCTCGAAATTTCTGCAGAAAGGCAAAGGTCTGGAAAGGGCGATCATCTGGATAGCACCATTCTGGCCTCGACAAATCTGGTTCCCCTTTCTTCAAGCTTACCAAATAGAGGAACCTTGGACTCTGGACCCAGTGCCAGACCTTCTGACCCACTCGTCAGGAGTTCTTCACCCCTCTCTTTCGTCCCTCAAATTGACAGCATGGCTGCTCCACTTCCCAGCTTAGCCAGGTCAGATCTCTTTTCTCCAGCACTACAACATATTTTGATCTCTTCCCACAAAGCCTCCACTAGAAAATTATACAAGAGCAAATGGAAACGTTTCATGTGTTGGGCTTCCAAACAAGGTATTGATCCCTTGGTTGCTCCTATTCATAAGGTTCTAGATTTTCTATCTACTCTTTTTCATCAAGGGGCTTCGACATCCACCATAAGGGTACAGCTGGCTGCCATATCTAATTTTCATGTGGGTGAAGGGGGCTCTACAATTATGTCTCATAGACTTTGTAGAGCTTTCATGAAGGGAACTTATCATCTCCGACCACCCATTCGAAGTCCGTTTTTTCCTTGGAACTTAAATCTAATGCTATCTCAGCTCATGTTATCACCCTTTGAACCAGCCTCGTCATGCCCACTTAAATATCTTTCCTGGAAAACCCTGTTTCTTGTTGCAATCACTTCAGCTTGCAGAGTCTCAGAGCTGCAAGCACTGTCAGTTAGACCCCCATATCTAATCTTTCACCCAGACAGGGTCTCCTTACGTACTAATCCGTCCTTTCTACCAAAAGTCTGCTCAGAATCTAATCTTAATCAGTCCATAGAACTTCCTACCTTTTTCAGGCACCATACCAATAAATTGGAATACATGTTACACAAATTGGACGTGCACAGACAGCTGAGATTTTACCTGGACATGACAAAAGAATTCCGGAAATCGGATCAACTTTTTGTTTCGCATGCGGATAGTAAGAAAGGACTTGCAGTATCAAAAATCACGTTATCCAAATGGCTTTCGGACTGCATAAACTTTGTTTATTCATCTTCCAATCAGTCTAGTCCGCTCAAAGCTAAAGCTCATTCTACTAGAGCTGTTTCTACTTCCCTAGCCCATGCTGCTTGTTTACCGATAGATACCATTTGTGCAGCGGCTACCTGGGCTAAACCTCATACCTTTATCACTCATTACAAAGTGGGCAGGGCCTCCAGGGACAGGGCTTCCTTTGGTTCCACTGTTCTCAGGAATGTTCTCCCGTGAGCCACCTGGGGTTTAGGGTGCTAGGGACGCTACCCGTGTGTAAGAACAAATGGCGAGATTGAACAACTTCACATAAAGAAGTTATGTTCTTACCATAACATTCCATGTGAGTTGTTCATCTCGCCTTTGTTCTTACATTCCCGCCCTCCTTCCCCCTTCGTGTTCTGGAAGAACAGGTACGACTGGTGGCTGGTTGTCTTTCTCATGGTCCCTTAGACTGACTGTCTCTAGATAATATACGTGTATATGTGTATGAATACGTAAGAGAATATGTCTTCTGTTGTCTGGTTTTCATAGCAAACTAGATCTGAGGGTTAGCAGGAGAGGATCATGGGATAGGGACTGTGCCTCGAGCTTCTCTTAGACGCAGAGCTTGGCATGTGGCCGACTCGGAGCCGAGGGATCGGCTCCGAACCCGTGTGTAAGAACAAAGGTGAGATGAACAACTCACATGGAACGTTATGGTAAGAACATAACTTCTTTTTTTCTGATTCCCAACCTTCTTTTTTGCTGCCTGACCATTTGTTTACATTTTTTTTTTTTTGAAGTATGCAGAACAACTTAATTTGTGTAGCTTCATAATAGGTTTAGAGGTCAGGAGGCCCCAAACCCCCCCCCCCCATTCTGTTGGTAGGACTGATTTATCTCTTTTTGCCCTTGATTTGCTGTTATCCTAAAGTAATAAAGCTAATACTTTGTTTATGCTTTTCCACATTTTGTTCTTAGGCCTACCAGTGTATGTTTCTCCTGTATGTAGAACTATTGGAACCAAAATTTTCTTTTGAAGCTTGTATCTTGCTTTTCTGATCTGTAAATATCTTCCTCCATTGTTTAATATGGTTTATTATTCTTGATTCTGTTTCCTTATACATGTTGTTTGCTGCTTGTGCCTCTTACTTTTTTTAATTCAGATTTTTAGATAGCTTATCTTGTTGTGGCACCCATAAGATGGGATCAGTTTGTACTAACTCAAAAGTAGGATTATAATTCAGTATTATTACTTTTGTTTTGTTTTACTAATCTTGTAGCCTACAGTTTTCTTCATGTCGCTGAAGCATCAGGGCTTTGTTAATATTGTCAAATATTTGCCTCCCTTGCATAGTACAAGCACAAAGCTATTATTTGAAGTGGAAAGGGATGATGATGAAAAGGGGAAGCTCAAGAAGTAAAGAGAAAGTTGGACTTTGATGCAGAACAATAAGCATACAGAATATTATATTCATAAAGTAGGAGAAAGTATTCTAAAAATAAATCCAGCATAGGAATGGAGAAAGGAGATTCTGCAATTCGGAGTACAGAGAATAGGCAAACCGGAGCAGGAACTTAATGGAGAAAACTGGCAAAGAAACCAAGGTATTGGGAGCAGATAATTAGAGAGGGAAACATAATAGAATTTGAAGAGGCCAAGAATAAATTTGGACTGCAGGCTAAAGGCTGCCTTTCCTATCAATGATTGATATCAGAGTATAGGCAAAGAGAAAGGAAATGGGGAATTCTGAGTGAAGGGCTAGCACTGGTAGATTTTTTAAAGCTGAATCTAGAACAGAAGCTGCTGTTAAAAAGGGATAATTAGTTGGGCATGTAAAACATTGCATGATAACTATTGACGTGATGTTGTCCTATCTCACCTTCATTCTGTACTGGTTGGATTCAGAACCCATCATCGGTTTCCGAGTCGGCGTATACAAAAGCTTGAGGACTTCCACCGGTTTGTGGCTGTAACCCTATCCCATCATGCTTAGGGAAGACTACCCAGATCTCGTTTGCCGATAAACAAGATCGGGTGCTTCCATTCAGGCTCTGGCTAAGTGGAAATCTTTTTTATTCACTTTTTCTTAAAATTGTACTTAAAACCATTATAAAGTTTTTCTAGAGTGTTAGTAGGTTAGTTTGAACTTATTTAGAGTGTTCACTTAGCTGTTTGCTGTTACCTTTGGCCATCATTTCTTCCTGTAGGCTTTTTTTCCTACCTCCCTATCCCAGCTATTCTTACAAATAATTATCCAAGCTTGTTTAAGTTAAAGAGTTTAGAAATAAGTTTTTCAATTTTGGTTTAACTCTACCTTTCTTTCCCCTGGTAAGCTTGTTTAAGTTAGAAGGCTACCATTGGCCCATTTAACTTAGAGGCCCCTCCATTTTCCCTCTATATATTTCTTCCTATTTACAGCAGGTTCATTTAACTTAGATAACTGCCCCTTTGTTTTCTAGTGAAATTGCTATTATTGTTGTTTGTTGTTGAATATAAAAAAAAAAATTTCTAGAGCTGTATATTTAGTAGTTGGTTGTTGTTATTGCTGTTGATACATAATGTCCAAGGATCCAAAAGAATCAAAACCCTATGGGTTTAAGAAATGTGACAAATGTAACCAAAAAATGTCATTGACTGATAGCCATACAAGTTGTGTATATTGTCTAGGTGCAGTCCACCTTCAGGAATCATGGACCTTTTGCTATGCTTTCAGTCACAGAGTTTTGCTTGAGAGGAAGAACAAGTTAATTTTAAGAGGACTATTAAAGACCCCCTTCGCAGAGGCTATCGAAGAAGGTCAGAGTTTGTCAGAAACTCCAAAATCCCCATCTTCCAGGTCAGAGAAGTCAGGAAAGAGATCATCTACCTCTACTGCACATTCGGAGCTGACAAAAAAAATTGGAAAAAATGTCATCCTCAAACCCAAAGGCTTTTGGGCCTGAAAAACCTTCCTCCTAAGCTCCTGCTGTGGTCTTGGAGCTGATGGCATTTCACATTCAGAGCGGTCCCCAGTACTGGAGCCAATCTCCCCAACTCTCAGATCTCCATTGCTTCAGCCGGTGAGGACTCCCACCCTCTCCTCTCAATCCTCCAGGAACCTCTCTGACAATGATGTGGATCATGTGGTGAGGAGAGTTTTATGGACATTTGTGCTGACCAAGCTACTGTCAGCTCCAACCCAGAGGGATTCGGAGCTGACAGAAATGACCTCCCCTTCATTGATTCCTCCTCTGACCCGATCTGGGACCTCGGAGCCAGAGTGCCTCAATCCGATTGTAGTGGAACCGTTGGTACCGAGACCTGCACCAGGATCTTTGGTCCTGGCTACCGCTCTGACTTCCTCGGTTCCATCTGAACTTGAGGGGTCTAGGAGCTGACGCTCTCCGGTCGGGTCCAGTGAGGAGAGTCGGGTCGGATGGATGTCTGATCCGAACTCACCTCTTGGGGCTTCGGCGTAGGTGAGCTCGGCTCCTTCATCAGCTTCGGAGCCCACCCCCTTGGTTCCGGGGATGCCTTCTGGTTCTTCGTAGCCAGGAGCCTCCTCAGATCAGGGCTGGGGGGCATTTGAGCTGATGAGGAGAGTGCTGTCACCACAGACAGCTCCACTCTCAGGTCCAGGCATTCTTCACCCAAAGGTGCCAGTGTCTGTCTCAGGACCATCGCATCCAGATGTGGAGACCCAAACCCTCAGGATGCACCATTGGGTGAAACTCTGTCGTTTGATACCTCTTTGGAATACCCTTCTGAAGAGGTCCCTCGAAAGAGATTATGCAAGAGAAAGCATTTAGAGTCTTCAGAGGAGTCCATCACCTCGGATAGAGACCTCAATGAGTCGGAAGGGTCCCCATGGTCACCCTCTGAGGATGTCTCCTTTGCAGACATCCTAGAAATACATAAGCAGAGAGATGACTGGAAACCGATCAACCCTTCTGAGGAGGAGTCTGTATACCTGGAGGCTTCTGGGTCTCACCCTTCCACCTCTTGTGTGTCTCCGCCCTTCGACCAGCTCATGAATGTAGTTAGTCGAAAGGCGTGGAAGTCTCCAGACTCAGTAGAACCTGTTCCTAGGAGGCCAAGTAAATCTATTACCGCACCTTTGGGCAAGATGTTCTTCGTGTTTCACTGTTGCAGTCATCACATTTGGTTATTTGCTTGCAGTAACCCTCAGTCGGCCTGATTAACAAAATTTTGTGTCCTGCGTCGGTTGCTGTCTCTTCTTCCATGATGTCAGGTCGTCAGGGGTATAAAACATGAAGCCAATGCCATTACATCAGTCTTTCTTGCCATGCGGTGCCCAAAGCAGAAGCAGTTCGCAAGTGCTGGTCGGCTGACACCTGAAATTTTCGTTTTCGGGTTTCAGAACCGAAGTCTTCAACTAAAGATAAGTACCCATCTTGCTCTAAACCGATGTCAGTAATAAAGTCAATAATTGTATTTCTTGTGGAATGCAAATACCTCATAAAGATTTTCATTCGGACTATATTCCTTGTTTAGGCCCTGACCACGACGTACCTTACTGTCGGTTTTGTGCCTTATTTAAACCTCGAACTATCCATCGTTGGTATATTTTCGCTTCTAAATATTTTGGTGCTCAGTTCAATTATCCTGATATGTCTTCGGTAAGCCATCCGACTACCAACATTCCGAAAAAACGTAAAGATAAAGACAGAGATAGGCTGCCTAGGTCCAAAGCTGCCAACGATGCTTCTCCTAAGCCAGTCGCCAGTTCACCGGTACTCAGTGAAGCGCTTTCGCAGCCCCTGATACCCAGTACTTCAGATTTGCAGGCCTCTACTGAGACCCATTCGGAGTCCAGTATGCCGCGAGATGCTTCAACTGTTGAACCTGCGGATGTCTCTACCTTGGATGGGTCTGGAGCCGCTGTGCAGGCACCGGCTTCTGAGGGTGTATTCAGGCCTACTGACTTGCATATTAAACTGACGTCATCTTCTTCTTCAAGGCCTAAAACTCGAACCATGCCTAGAAAACTGACGCCCGGACAGCGTGGTCAGGCCTATTTGCCTAAAAAACAAATGATAAGAATGGCTGAAGACCTTATTACTCTTAATCACGGGAAGCCAACCTTCCCCCTCTAAGGGACCTAGGACTGAGTTTACTTATGATACTTCTGACCAGGATTCTAAAATTTCTGTTTCCTCTGAAGACCGAGATTTACCCTTATCTACCTATGAGGATTCTGATGCTGAGGACTCTATTCTGCTTCTATTCTATCTGCTTCCCCCCCAGAGGATTTCTCTTTTGATGAAACCTTGCATACTCTCAGGGAGCATTTCTGTTGGGAAAGTCAGGATTTCTCTGATTCTAAAAAGAGGCTTAGGGATTTCTTACTCGTGCCCAGCACAGGCCTTTAGCCATACATCCTGTACTAGACATTGTTGATGATGCATTTTCTGAATCTATCTTGGCCCCTGACTCTTTACCTCCTGCTCCCAGAAAACCTGATAGATATTACAGAGTTCCTGACTCTCACAAGTTCCTTTTCAAATATCCTACTGCGGATCCTGAGACTATTTCACAGGGACCCAAGGGCATTAAAGCTACTACTGCCAAAAATCCTACCCCCTCTGATAGAGACTCCAGGGCGCTGGATAAATGGGGTAAGAAGTTATACACTTCTGCAACTTTGGCCATTAGGGCCCTAAATTGCCAGTTTCATATGTTAAAGTATCAGCAGCATATTATTGGATTGCTTAAACAGAAAATGATGTTGATTCCGGATTGTGCTGAAAGTAAGGATTTACAGGATTTAATGCATTCTGCTGAACAAATTGGAAAACATACTTTGCAATGTGGTTTTGATTCACTAGAGGCATCTTGCAGGGCTGCTGTAACTGGGTCGGTACTTAGAAGGCATGCTTGGCTTAAGGAGCAATCCTTGCCAGATCATGTTAAAGCTAAATTACTGGATGCTCCCTTAAATCAGGACTGCCTGTTTGGCAACAAAGCAGAAGAAGTTCTGAAAATGATGGAGGAAAAAGCTAAATCTATGCATACTGTTAAAGATTTTTTACAAGTACAACCTCCAAGATTTAGTAGGCATTGGCCTTCTAAGAACTGGTCCTTTCTTGCCTCTTCCAGACCTTCTCAGTCCAAACCAAGATCCAACAGAGCACCCAGGCTTCAGTCCCAGAGTATGCACAGGACTAAGCCCTGGGGGGCCTCCACTTCCAAATCTGGGAGTAATAAACCCCCCCCCCCCCATGGCAAACTGTCTCAATGACTTCTTTTTAAAACCTCCAAGCACTTCTCAACTGACTTCCCCTTTGGGGGGAAAAATTGCTCTTCATGCAAAGAACTGGGAAGTCATCACCCAGGACAAATGAGTTTTAAATATAGTGTTCCAAGGATACAGATTTCACTTCTACACATTACCAACACCAAGCGGTTGGCCAGATCTACCCCCAAATCAGTGGGCAGAGGCACAAAAGCAATTACTCTCTCTCCTAAGTATAGCGGCTATTCAGTTGGTACCAGAAGAGGAAAAGGGACAAGATTTCTACTCAAGACTTTTCCTGGTACCCAGAAAAGACAATTCATGGCGTCCTGTCCTGGACTTGTCTACTCTAAACACCTTTTTGGTGATTCCAAAATTCAAGATGCTGACTCTTCACCAGTTGCTTCCTATGCTAGGCAAAGATGCCTGGTTGGCAACTCTAGATTTAAAAGAAGCATACCTGCACATCCCAATCAGGGAATCTTGCAGAAGATACCTATGCTTCAAAGCAGGCTACACGCACTATCAGTTCTCTGCACTACCCTTTGGCTTATCTACTGCGGCCAGGGTATTCACAAAGTGCCTAGCTCCAGTCATTGCATTTTGCAGGCAAAGAAATATTCAAATATACCCATACCTGGACGATTGTCTAATTCAGGCAGAAAGCCAGGACATGCTTTTGAATCATCTGGCCTTTGTGCAAAGGGTGCTAACTTGTCTGGGGTACACCATAAATGAAAAGAAATCACACCTGCTACCCTGTCAACAAATTATATTCCTGGGAGCAAGCTTGAATACAACTTCCCAGATGGCTTTCCTCACACCAGAGAAACAAATTAATTTGACAACCTGCTTCAAACAAGTGGCCACAAAAACCCGGCTATCTGCAAGGCAAATACTACAAGCCTTGGGGTTCATGGCCTCCTGCATTCTTCTAATTCCATATGCAAGACTGCATATGAAGAAACTACAATGGTACCTAAAAAGTCTATAGTGTCAACATTCTCAGTATCTAGAAGCAGTGATTCCTATCATACCTTGCCTATGCCTAGAGTTCCTCTGGTGGGCAGAGGCCTGCCACCAAAACAAGGGACTACCATTCACACTACCCACTGCCGCCAAAACCCTAACAACAGACGCATCAGACTATGCATGGGGGCTCACCTGCCAGGGAAGTGCATTCAGGGCAAATGGAGCCCAAATCAAATGCACCTGCATATCAATCAAAAAGAAATGTTAGCTGTACAGAACGCTGTGACAGCCTTCAAGGACCACATTCTTCCAGGACAATTAATAGTATAGACGGACAACACCACTGTTATGTGGTACATAAACAAACAGGGGGGTACCCATTCTTACCCCCTCTGCAGACTAGCCATGGCATTGTGGAACACAGCCTTGAGCTACCAACTGCATCTACAAGCTCATTTCCTGCCAGGAAAACTGAATACACTGACAGACGGAGTAAACAGAAACCTCATGGACCCACACGAGTGGAAACTGGAACCAAGGATTTTCAACATGTTGACAAGCAAATGGGGGAGCCCAGATACAGACTTGTTTGCCTCCCCCCCAGAACTATCAATTGGACACATTTTGCACAAGGACTCCCCACAAACAAGCATGGAAAGTGGATGCGCTGTCCTTCAGCTGGAAAAACCTTTCAGTTTATGCCTTTCCTCCTCTGCTTCTGCTCTCCAAAGTACTACTAAAGATCAAACAAGACAAACCAAGGATGATTTTGATTGCTCCAGACTGGCCACTCCAACACTGGCACCCCCTATTGCGCAGTGTGTCACTGTTGGCCCCATGGCACCTGCCTCAGACCCCTACCCTGTTGTCTCAGCAGGAGAACCAGATTCTGCACCCTCAGCTTCAAACACTGAACCTGGCAGCCTGGCTAATTTCCTAATCTCTCCTTTACCATCCCTCAGTAAACCAGTAATGGATGTCATCCTAGAGGCAAGGAGGCCTAGTACTAGAAAATCTTATGCTGAAAAATGGAAAAGATTCTGTGCCTGGAACCAATCTCAAGGGATAAGCACCGCAGCGCCCAATTTACCTCAGATTTTACAGTACTTAACTGAGATGCTTCACAAGGGCCTGTCTTTTTCCTCCATCAAAATTCATGCCTCAGCCATTTCATCTAATTATAACACAGAGTCTCCCCTCTTCTCTCATACACTGCTCAGGCAGTTCCTCTGAGGGGCCAGAAATTTAAGACCACCCAGGAGAGCTCCAACTCCAGCCTGGGACCTTAACTTTGTATTGGAGAAACTTACTCTTCCTCCTTTCAAGCCAGCTGCTACTGCAGATTTAAAATTCCTTTCCTGGAAAACAGCTTTCCTTTTAGCAATCACTTCAGCTAGAAGGGTATCTGAATTACAGGCCCTTATGGCAGTGGAGCCTTTCATCATCTTTCATGCGGACAGGGTATCCCTCAGAACCAATCCCTCCTTCATGCCCAAAGTGATATCCAGTGTGGCTCTTAATCAGTCCATCCATTTGCCAACCTTCTTTCGTAATCCACAGAACAAAGGGGAGCAGATACTGCACTCCTTAGATGTGCACAGACAACTTAGATTCTACTTGGACAGGACTAAACCTCAAAGGAAATCTGAACAACTGCTGGTGGCATTTGCTGCAGGGACAGAGGGGAAGGCTAGTTCACAGCAAATAATTTCTAAATGGATAGGTCATTGCATTCATTTCTGCTATAAGCACCATGGAAAACCTATCCCACAGGGGATCAGACCCCACTCAACCAGGGCTGCATTAACCTCTACAGCTTTTCTCAGAGGTGTCCCTGCCAGGGACATCCTAGAAGCTGCTACCTGGAGTTCTGTACATACTTTCACCAAGCATTACCATTTGCCAATTTTCTCTAAATCCTGAGCTGGCTTTGCCACTGCAGTTTTGCAGGGCCTTATAGCTGGTCCTAATGCTATTTAAATTCCTCCTCCCATCCTTAGCTTTGGGAATCTACCCAAATGTGATGACTGGAACAGTGAAACACGAAGAACATAGTACAGTTGTGTACACTTACCATAAATGTAGATGTTCGAGTGTATTCACTGTTGCAGTCCTGGTTGCCCTCCCTCCAGCCCCCTGTCTTCTTTTGGCTATGCCTCTACTCTCCTTTACTATGCTTAAAAGCTTTTTGGTGTATTTGCCTTTTTGTTGGAGGTATAACCTTGTAATTTTATATATTTAATTGCTTCCCATTGGGGGGCACCTGACATCTGGGCAAGAAAAACTGATGTAATGGCTTCGGCTGCATGTTTTATACCCCTGACAACCTGACATCACGTTAGAAGAGACAGCAGCCGACGCAGGAACCAAGACTTTTTTAATCAGGCCGACTGAGGGCTACTGCAAGCAGATAACCAAATGTGATGATTGCAACAGTGAATACACTCAAACATTTATGGTAAGTGTACACAACTGTACTTTTCTTAGCAAGGGTGTCTCAATAGATGCTATGGTTTTGGTGGCAGCCACCACGAAGGAACTTTCAGAGACATCCTCGTCTGTCCATCTGCCAAACAAAGAGTCTCATACGATGGACAGATATGGAAAGTGCACCTTTTCTTCAGCGACTTTTGGTCTCGGATCGCTGAATTAACTGACTCATTTTGCTAGGCTTCAGAGATCTCCTGAAAGAGCTAGGAGATGCCCTCCAAGGTTCTGTAGCTGCTGAGGTTTTGGACAAGGTTTCCTCTTAGCTCTCCACCTTAAATTCAATGGTCAACTCTTCCATGAGACTCATTTCTTATGCAGCTGATGGAGCGAGTAGGGCAGCAGGTACAGGAATTTCCTTTAAGAGACTTTCCTGGATGCGCTTGTGTGATTTTGTGGAGCCCTTTAAAGCTTCCTTTAACAATGCTTCTTTCCATGGCTAATCCTTGTTCTGGCCTAAAGTTAAAGACACACTAACCAGGTGTGAACAGGAAGGAAAGACTCTCTCTGCCGTTGGACTCCGTTTCTCCCTACCTACCAGACCTTACCCCAGAGGTCAGAAGGGGAGAAAAATGTGGTTTCAAAAATCCCAGAGAGCTTTTCAGGACACAAGTGGTGATCCTTCCCCCAGGGGCAGTGTGGGAAGTACCAATGGAAGATTCCGACCACGTGACAGAGGGGGTCCTCAGAACCAGGGTGACAGGGAATCCTTCCTCGGTAAGCCCTTTCAGCATCCCTGAAAGGAGGCCCGTCTGTCCATCTCTGGAGGCAGTCGGGGGTTGCTTATCTTTGTAACCAAAGGCCTGGCTAAAAATCACAAAAGACAAATGGGTACAAATGATCATATCTAGAGGCTACTCCATTCCCTTTTCCTTTCTGCCCCAAAAATGAAAACCATCCCAGATGTTTCATCCACTCAAAGGGATCAGGCAACTCCAGAAATACAAAAGTTGCTAGACAAAACAGTCATCCAAATAGTCCCTGTAGACCAAATTGTATCCAGGACTTACTCAAGGTTCTTTTTAGTTCCACAAAAAACAGGGAACTGGAGACCCATTTTGGACCTCAGCAAACTAAACCAAGTCCGTAAAAAAGTCAAAGTTCCGGATAGTGATACTGCAGTTGATACTTCCCTTCTTGGGAACAAGAACAAGAAGATTGAATGTGGGTGATAAACCTCCAGGATACGTGCTACCACATCAAGATGGACAGGCGATCCAGGAGTCATTTGCGCTTTCGGCTGGGAGCCAGTCACTACCAGTTTTGAGCTCTGCCCTTTGGTCTCACTACAGCCCCAGAGTGTTAACCAAATGCAAGGCAGTAGTCATGGCTCACTTGAGGAGCCTAAGATTCCGAGTGTTTCCATACCTAAACGACTGGCTCCTAACTGCCACCACCAAGCATCTACTAACAAGAGTGAGACACCACCATAGAGCTTTACTCTCACCTAGGGATCACAATAAATTATGAAAAATCTGCCTTGTTGCCATCTCAGCATATCGGTTTTATAGGAGCAGACCTAGGTACAAAATAAATGTTGGCCAATATTCCCCCCGAAAGAGTTCAAGTCCAATGACATCAAGTCCAAAATCTACTTTCCAAGAGAAAAGTGCAAGCAAGAACTGTCCTGAAAGTTTTGGGTACCATGGCAAGAGCAATAACCTTGATGCCATTGGCACGCCTGCACATGAGAATTTTGCAGTGGCTGCTGTTCACTCAATGGTCCATGCAGGAGCTACCCATGTCTCACCAGATTATAATTACAGAATCTTTCCAGAAAGACCTTTGTTGGTGGCTTCATTCCACTCAGGTGACTCTAGGCCAACCTTTTGTTCTTCCACCACTGTTAGCCACAGTGACCACGTATGCTTCCAGATGGGGGGGGGGCATTATCTGGGAAGGACAGTTCAAGGCACTTGGGGGGATCATGAGGCCCACTTGCATATCAGTGTCCTAGAGATGAGAGCGGTGCTTCTAACATTGCAAGCATTCCAAGACTCTCTTCTGATAGGAACGATTTCAGTACAGACAGACAACATGTCAGTTGTGTGGTACATAAATAAACAAGAAGGAACCAAGTCTTACTCCCTCTGTCAAGAGGCCCAAAAAGTATGGCAGTGGGCAATCTCTTCCCAATGTTTTCTGACAGCAATGCACATTCCGGGGAAATCCAACGTGATAATGGACAAACTCAACAGAGCGAGTCTGATGCCTCACTAGTGGTCCCTAAAACCGGAAAGTGGCCAGCCTTGCTGTGATCTCTTTGCCACGTCGATGAATGCCAAGTGCAACAGCTACTTCGCCCTGATCCCCCCTCCGGAGGAGTCATCAAGGGATGCACTTGTACACGATTGACCCCCGGGTCCCCCTTTTCCGTTGATTCTCAAAGTCCTTCAGAAAGCCAACTCGTTGGGAAGGAGTTTAATACTAGTCGCCCAGTACTGGCCTCGTCAAATATGGTTCCCCTTTCTTTGGCCTTATCTCTAGGAGGAGCTATGGATTCTGGACCCAGATCCAGACCACCTGACTCATTTGTCAGGGATGCTCCACCCATTGGTTCAAACCCTTAACTTGACAGCTTGGCTGCTCCAGTTCCACACTTAGCCAGGCTTCCTGACATTTCCCCTTCGGTGAAACATATCTTGATTTCGTCTCATAAGGCTTCAGCCAGGAAGTTATACACAAGCAAATGGAAGAGATTTTCCGTTTGGGCCGTCAGTAATCACATTGACCCTTTCACTGCCTCTATACCCTCTATATTAGAATTCTTGGCAAAGCTTTTTAATGAAAGCACAGCTGCCACTACTATTCAGGTTCAACTAGCAGCTATATCCAACTTCCATATAGGAGAATGGGAACTAAAGGTAATGTCCAACAGACTTTGCAAAGCTTTCCTGCGGGGTACTAGTTTACTCAGGCCACCTATCAAAGATCCCCCAGCGCCATGGGACCTAAACTTTGATGTTATGTTGTCCTATCTCACCTTCATTCTTGCTGGTTGGGTTCGGAGCCGAACCTCCGCTCCGACTCTGCCGCATACCAAAGCTTGAGAGCTTCAACTGACTTGAGGCTACAACCTATCCCATGATGCTTAGCGGCTGTTCCCCAGATCTCGTTTGCCGCTTGAAGCATTGGGATTGTCTTCACTGACTCAGGCTAGTAATTACATATATTATATATCGTCTACTATATTTTTTCAGAATATCTTCGTATTAGACACTATTATATCTTCCCAGTCCAAGTAGAGTGCTCGTGTGTGTGTGTGTGTGTGTGTGTGTGTGTGTGTGTGTGTGTGTGTTTGTGTGTGTGTGTGTGTTGTTTTATTACTTGGGTGAGTCCTCGGCTGTTCTCTTTGGGCCCTTGTTTTTCTCTCCTATTTCCCTTAATAAAGAAGCCATTTAAGTCAGAGGATTCTTTCTCTTTACCCCCTTTTTTCTTCAGGGCTTCTTCCCCTTTTCTTAAGGAGTCACCGTTTAAGTTAGAGGTGTCTCCTCGAGTTAACTTAGAGGCTTCTCCTCCTCCCACCCCTTTCCTTTACTTAAAAAAAAAAAAAATCTTTTTATACTTGCTTCTTTCTATTGCAGTTATTGTAGTGATTGTAGTTATTGTTAGCTGTTATTGTTGCTTGTAGTTGGTTTACAAGATGCCGAAAGAATCTGTTAAGGAGTCGAGACAGTCTGGTTTTAAAAAGTATGATTCATGCAGCCAGAAAATGTCTCTAACAGACGGACACACAAGTTGTGTGTATTGTCTAGGAGCAGTCCATCTCCAGAACTTTTGCTCCATTTGTCATGGCTTTAATGCAAGGGTTTTACAGTAGAGGGAAAATAAACTCATTTTGAGAGGTTTGTTGAAAGGCCCTTTGGCTCCAGCCACTCTTCCCCCTAAAGGGCTGGTGTCTACTGCTTCATCATTCCTCCTTCAGCCCCAGAGTAGAGAGTCAGTGCCCCAGGAAACCCCAATGGGTGGAACCTCTTCTTCCGACACCTTCCCAGAACATCCCCCTGAGGAGGTCCCTTGGAAGAGACAATGTAAGAGGAAGCACGTAGACTCCTCTGAGTCTGTCACTTCTGATACCAACTTAGAGGGTTCAGAAAGGTCCCCATGATTGCCCTCTGAGGATGTCTCTTTTTCAGACATCCTTGAGATCCTTAATCAGAGTGGTGGCTGGAAATCCCTGTCCCCTTCTGAGGATGAGTCAGTATACCTGGAGGCATTTGGCTCTCCCCCCTCCACCTCTTGGGTGTCTCCACCCTTCAACCTGCTCCTGAGTGTTGTGAGTCGGAAGGTGTGGGACTCTCCGGAGTCAGTGGACCCCTTTCCGAGGAGGCCAAATAAATTCATTACGGCCCCAGAGGATAGACAGTTTTTAACAAAGGGAGTCCCAGTAGAAGCAATGGCGGTGGCAGTGGCCACAAAGAAGGAGTTAGCTGAAACGTCTGCATCTGTCCATCCACCAAACAAGGAGTCTTGTACAATGGACAGATATGGGAAGCATATGTTTTCCTCAGCGGCTTTTACCTTACGGTCGCTGAATTACTTATCACATTTCACCTGACTCCAGAGAGATCTCCTGAAAGAGCTGGGAGATACCCTACAAGGTGCTGCAGTCCAAGGTTTATCAGATAAGATAAATTCCCAGCTTGTGACCTTAACGTCTATTGCAAACTCCTCCATGCGCCTCATTTCCTATGTAGCCGATGGAGCAAGCAGGGCAGCAGGCACAGGAATAGCTCTTAGGAGACATTCCTGGATGTGCCTTTTTGAGTTTGCTGAACCCTTCAGATCTTCCTTTATTTTGATGCCTCATCCTTGTTCGGGTCAAAAGTAAAAGAGACTCGCACCAGGAGCCAGCAAGATGGCAAGACTCTATCTGCCATCGTAGTGTGTTTTCCTGCCCCTACCAGACCTTATCCTAAAGGTCAAATAGAGTGGAAAAATATGGTTCCGGAAGTCCAAAGGAGCCTTGCTGGATGCTTGTGGTGATCCTTCCCCTAGGGACAGAGGGGGTAATAACAATGGAAGATGCCACCCACGTGGCAGGGGGGGTTCGCAGAACCAAGGCGACAGAGATACGTTCTCCAGTCGGCCCTTCCAGCGCTCATGAAAGGAGGCCTGACTGTCCGCCTCTGGAGGCAGTCGGGGGAAGACTATCTCTCTACCCAGAAGTCTGGCTGAAATTGACTCCATATAAATGGGTACAGTCTATTATATCCAGGGGATACAGCATTCTTTTCCACTGTGCACCTCGTCTGACAAAGTCTATCCCAGACAGTCTACCCGGTCAAAGGGATCAAGCAACCCTAGAAATTCAAAGGTTGTTAGAAAAAAGACTCATCCAAGAAGTCCCCGCAGACCAGATCGAATCCGGAATTTATTCAATGTTTTTTTTTAGCTCCAAAAAAGACAGGGGACTGGAGGTCAATATTGGATCTCAGCAGACTAAACTAGTCGGTAAAGAAGGCAAAGTTCCGGATGGTAACACTGCAGTCTATACTCCCTTTTCTGGGACAAGACAATTGGATGTGCTCTTTAGATCTTCAGGATGCTTACTACCACATAAAGATGCACAGGCGCTCCAGAAGATTTGTACGCTTTCGGCTGGGAGTCAGTCTTTACCAGTTCAGAGCTCTGCCCTTTGGCCTCACTACAGCCCCCAGAGTGTCCACCAAATGCATGGCAGTAGTCACAGCTCATCTGAGACGTCAAGGATTCCAGGTGTTTCCATATTTAGATGACTGGCTCCTGATTGCCACCACCAAGCACCTACTAATCAGAGCCAGGGACTCCACCATCCGTCTCTGCTCAGAACTAGGCATTACTATAAATACAGAAAAATCTGCCTTGTTGCCATCACAGCATATTACCTTTATAGGTGCAGATTTAAACAAAATCAATATGGTAGCAATATTTCCTCAAGAGAGAATACAAATGCTATGTAGTCAAGTATCTATCCTACTCAAAAAGAAAAAGATACAAGCAAAATTTGTCCTCAAGGTCTTAGGCTCAATGACAGCACCGATAACACTAGTCCCACTGGCATGACTACACATGCGGATATTACAGTGGCTACTCTTCGCTCAATGGTCCATACAGGAGTTACCCATGTCTCACAAGATTCTCATTACGGATGCCTGCAAGAGGGACCTACTATGGTGGCTTCAGTCCACTCAGGTAACAATGGGCAGACCGTTTGTAGTTCCCCAACCTGTCGCTACAATAACCAATGATGTGCCCCAGATAGGGTGGGGGGGGGATTATCTGTGACAGACTGTCCATGGGGTTTGGAAAGATCACGAGTACCATTTGCACATCAATGTCCTAGAGATGAGGGTGGTGCTTCTGGAGTTGCAAGCATTTCAGAACTCTCTTCCCATGGGGACTATTGCAATTCAGACAGACAATATGTCGGTGATATGGAACATCAGCAAACAGGGGGGAACCAGATCCTATCCTCTATGTCGAGAGGCCCAGAGAGTTTGGCAATGGGCAATTTCTTCTCGGCGCTTTCTGACGGCAACGCATATCCCGGGGAAATCCAATGTAATAGCAGACAGGCTAAGCAGAGCAATTCTCATGCCTCATGAGTGGTCCCTAAATCAGGAAGTTGCGAATCAAATTTTTCGTAAATGGGGCCAGCCTTGCTGCAACCTTTTTGCCACTCCATTCAATGCCAAATGCAGCAACTACTTTGCCCTCATTTCCCCCTTCAGGAGAGTCACAGAGAGATGCACTCATCCACGATTGCCCCTGCGACTTCTTTATGCTTTTCCCCTGTTTCTATTGATTTCAAAGGTTATTCAGAAAGCCAAGTCATTGAGTCTCAGGTTAATTCTCATTGCTCCTTATTGGCCTCATCAGATTTGGTTCCCCTTCCTTTGTCCCGACCTTCAGGAGGACCCATAGATCCTAGACCCAGTGCTGGATCTTCTGAAGCATCAGTCAGGAACGCTGCATCCTGCTCTTCAGAGCCTCAAGCTGACAGCTTGGTTACTCCACTTCCAATTTTAGCCAGGCTTCCAGAATTATCCCCTGCAGTACATCACATTCTGGATTCCTCACACAAAAAGACGACTAGGAATCTTTACGCAAGCAAATGGAAGAGGTGCTCTTGTTGGGCGGACAAAAAACATATAGATTCCTTTACAGCCCCTATGCCTTCAATTTTGGAATTTCTAACAGAAGTCTTTAATCAAGGAGCAGGGGTGGCCACTATTCGAGTACAATTAGCCGTTATATCAAATCATCACGTGGGAGACCTCGGAGCCAATGTATTGTCCCATAGATTATGCAAAGCTTTTGTCAGGGGTACCTTTCTGTTAAGACCACCCTTAAGAAAACCTCCTCCCCCATGGGATCTAAATTTAGTATTATCATCTCTGATCCTTCCTCCCTTTGAACCAGCATCCTCTTGTTCACTAAATTTTTTTATCTTGGAAAACAGTCTTTCTAACAGCAATTACTTCAGCTAGGAGAGTTTCAGAGTTGCAAGCTTTGTCTATCCGTCGTCCATATTTGGTTTTCCACAAAGATAGAGTTTCCCTCAGAACAAATCCTTCCTTCTTACCAAAAGTTTGTTCTGAAGCAAATTTAAACCAATCTATAGAATTGCCGGGTTTTTTTCTTAGCTATGGCAACAAGGCAGAATGCAAGCTTCACTAATTGTATGTGCATAGACAGTTACATTTTTACTTTCACAGAACCAAAGATATCAGAAAGGTAGATCAGTTGTTTGTTTCCTATGCAGAAAACAAAAAAGGCTTGGCAGTCTCAAAAGTTACTTTGTCCAAATGGCTTATTGAGACCATCACCTATGTCTATAATTCTCACAATAAAGAACCGCCAGGGAAAGTAAAAGAACATTTAACTAGAGCGGTGTCTACTTCCATTGTCTTTCAATCCAGACTTCCATTGGATTCAATTTGTGCTGCTGCTACATGGGTTAAGCCTTACACCTTTCTCTTTCATTACAAAGTAGATGTGGCCCCCCGGAACAGGGCATACTTTGGTTCCACTGTCCTGAAAAGTTTATTCCTTTGAGCCACACTGTCCCAACCAGCAAGAATGAAGGCAAGATAGGACAACATAACATAAAGAAGTTATGTAGTCACCATAACGTTCCATGTTTGTTGTCCAGTATCTTGCCTTCATTCTTGCATTCCACACATCCATCCCCCCTCCTGAAGGATCTAGAGGACTTTGCAGTTGGCAAATATGGTCTGATTCCCTTCTTGCCTCTTTACCTTCATAACTATACAGTTCATAAAATTTTCCTTTCAGTATGTTAGCATACTCTTGGGAGCACTCTCTCAAGTGAGATCTGGGGAACAGTCGCTAAGCATCATGGGATATGTTGTAGCCTCCAGACAGTTGAAGCTCTCGAGCTTTGGTATGCTTCCGAGTTGGAGCCGAGGTTCAGCTCTGAACCCAACCAGCAAGAATGAAGGAGAGATACTGGAAAACAAACATGGAACGTTACGGTGAGTACATAACTTCTTTTTTTGTCCAGTTTGATTCTTTCCCCCTTTGAACCTGCATAATCCTGTGACCTGAAGTTTTGAATGTGGAAGATAATCTTTTTGGTAGCCATCACTTCTGCTAGAAGGGTATCAGAACTACAAGCACTGACAATAAGGCCCCCCTACATGCTTTTCCACAAAGATAGAGTATCTCTACTAACAAACGCAACCTTCCTACCAAAAGTATGCTCAGAATCTAATTTGAATTAGTCCATAGACTTACCAGTTTTTTCCCCCCAACTATGGCAACAGGGCAGAGAATAAGCTACACCACCTAGATGTACATAGGCAATTATGGTTCTACCTACATAGAACAAAGGACTACAGAAAATCTGACCAGTTATTTATATTATTTTCAGACAACAAAAAGGGTGCTGCCGTGTCAAAAGTCACACTTTCAAAATGGCTTTTAGATTTCAGTACCTTTACTTACAAATCTCAAAACAGAAAACTTCCCAGAAAAGTAAAAGGTCATTCTACAAGGGCTGTAGCCACCTCATCTACCTTTCAAGCGAGACTACCAATTGATACCATTTGTGCTGCAGCAACATGGGTAAGGCCTCATACCTTTTTTACTCATTACAAAGTGGATTTGGCCTCTAGGAACAGAGTTTCCTTTAGGTCCACTGTTCTGAAGAATATTCTCCCTTGAGCCACCCAAGAAAGATGGTGTAGGGACACTGTCCCAACCAGTACAGAATGGAATAGGACAACATCACATAAAGAAGTTATGTGCTCACCATAACATTCCATGTATGTTGTCCATCTCACCTTCATTCTTACGTCCCACCCTCCTTCCCCCAGCCTTTCGCTCCTGGAGGACTGAGCGGTTGTGATTGGCATATAATGTTCTCTCACATTTCCTCATTGGTCTATTAGATGTGTAAATAGATTTTTGATAATAGGCATAATATCTGCAAACAACGTCTGGGTAGTCTTCCTTAAGCATGATGGGATACAGTTACAGCCACAAGCCGGTGGAAGTCCTCGAGCTTTTGTATAGGCCGAGTCGGAACCAATGATCGATTACAAACTCAACCAGTACAGAATGAAGGTGAGATGGACAACACACATGGAATGTTATAGTGAGTACATAACTTCTTTTTTAGTCGTCCTTATGAAAACTGTTAAAACAAATAAAGGAAAAGTGCTAGACTACACAGAGTGTAAAGCAAATCTTTCTTTCTCTAATTTCCAAATACACCAGACATTGTCAAAGTATTAACTCATCAAAAGAAAATGGATCAAAGGACTGAAATACAGTAAAAAACAGTTGCATTGTACACAACACCAACAGTCACAGAAAATGTCTCAAAAGGACAGATAGTTTTGTTCTTATCCTCTTTCATTGAATAAACAGTGTCATTCTTCTTCTACCTTTGATAGAGTAGTATGTTATCTGTTACTCTGTGCCCTACAGACCACAAATCTAATGAGGACGATTCTGTCAGTTTACAAAAATATGGTACCATATAACTGCAGACAAGATGAGTAAGGGGATTGTTTCTACAAATTATACCAGATAATTGTTTGGCTTCAGTTCATTAACTACCTCCAGACAGCCCTTCTGCTGATTCTGCAGCTTTTACTATCAACTCATTACCCTTCCTTATATAGGTAGGGGTTTTATTAATTATTCTTTTTTGCACTTTTTGTTTAGTGTACTTTACTTTTCTTTGGAAAGTGCAGTTTGTTATGTATAATTTGTGTATAAATGTACATCCGAGCTGAACCTGAAAATGGTCCTTCTGGATTAGTGCTCTTTCCTGTTTAACAAAATCATAAATAAACAGTAAATATATAAAAAATAAATAGTGAATTTCTTCTAGTTCTGATAAACTTCAGATGCTTCAAAAACACAGAGAAGTTTAAGAAGTTCACTTTTCACACTCTTTCTTCTCCCTGTCCCTAGAATAGTTTGTTTAGCACTCCTGGTTAAAAATGAAACATATCACCATATTCCCATCCCCAATGCCTACAGAAAATTTCTAAGATTTTGAGTAAGGAGTTGTTATAACAAGTTCACCTCTTTGCCAACTAGCAGTTCTGTTTTACCTAGGGCATTCAACAAATGTCAAGTTCCAGTTTTTGCTCATTTGAGGAATACAAACTTGGTCTTCCCTAAATGACTTTCAGATATAAATCTGATCTCTGGAGTACAGAACTGGTTATACAACAAACTGTTCACTGCTTTCACAACTTAGGCATGTCTCTGAATCACCAGAAATCAGATTTACTCCCTTCTCATATTTAGGTTTTCATGGACTCCATTCCATATACTGAAGTCTCTATAATTTCAGTGATTTGGTACAGGATAAAGATGATGATGGATATTTTACTTGCATTTTTCATGGAAAAAAGCTGATGTCAAGGACTCCCTAAATGCCCTAGATTGTACATTCTTATCCATAATCATTGTACCTACTTCAATCATCACAACAAAATTTCACTGCACCATATTTGTGTCAGAATATTTGACCACTAGCGCATACTGTTCCATAGATTTCATCTTTAAAAAGATAGTTCAAATGACAGCACAACTAGATTGCCACGAGTCAAGGGTTTCCTTTTGGCATTTGGTACCATATTAGACTCAGGCAGCAGACTCTTTGCACTGTGTGAGTAGTTCTCTTGGTGAACTTTAGAGTGCAGGCTCAGTGTTCTTCATCACAAAGACAATAGTGTATCACTTTCAGAGAGATGTTGGCCATCTACTAACTGATAGCTTTTTGATCATCTGTCAGATCAAAGACTCTGTATATTATGTCAGCTTAAACATTAATAATAGGTATATCAGTAGGAAGTCAATAAAACCCTTTCTGAACATTAATAGTGATTACTGGTGAGCTGGTTATTTACTGCGGTGGTGGTGCTGCGGTAGCGTTGTCGCCTCACAGTAAGACGTTGTCCTGTTCGATTTTCAGCTAGAACATCTTCTGTGTGGAGACATGCATGAATGGGCGTACCTTCGTTGAAGGTTGTGCATCAGGGCTGGCAATTCCGGTACGTAAAAATCTACTGCCAATCATTAGCGGACCGGAGTTCTGCTGTGGCGACCCCTAACCGAAAGACACAACAACAACTGGTGAGCTGGCTATTTATGTGAATTTTATGTTCCAGCTAGTTTCATTGCAAAACAGGAAAGCACTGTAGAAGGCAGAATAAACAGACAAGCATCGGTCTGATTTAAATAATGATTGGAGAAAATATTATTTTGATACAGACAAACTAATGGTTTCTTCTTTTAAGTGGGCTTGATTGTCTGTTGCTGGAATCAACTTGCTCCTGTATTTTGTTCCTGGCTTCCTCAATCATAAACATTTTTGACTGTCAAAATCTTCATTCTTTGAAACAGTAGATTCTGTCTGGTTTTGTGAAATGTGAATATATTTATTTTAATACACTTATTAACTTGTATCTTTAGTCTAATATTACTTTACTTTTTAACATGGATCTTTAACCTTGTAACATAATGGAATCATATCATTGAGATTACAGATCTTCAGATACTCTAAAAACAACCTTTTTCTATCTTACTAAGACATGTATAGTAAAAATGAAGAATATGTGGTGGTCTTCATTTTTTACTAAATGCTAGTTAGTTAGATAAAGGTTGTTATTATTTTAAGTAGAATATATGAAGCCATACAGTCTTAGTCAAGTAATAATAATGATCCTTTGTGAAATCATTGTCAGCAAATCAACTCTGGTCACTTTTCACTCTATCTTAATGATTGTTAATCCTTTCCACCCTTTATGTTCCGCATAATACATTCTATACAGAATTTTTAGTAAAAGCTGGAGTAGCTATTTTTTTTGAGACCAAAGGACATGGATTAATTATTGAACACAATGAATTTCACTTATAAGAAACACAGGAAACCAGCACAGAGTGTGCCATGCCAGGTAAACTACATTGCACTCTTAGAAAAAAATGTTCACATTTCTGTTGACTCTGAAATTATTTCTTTATTGTCACATTGTGCTTCATTCTGTAGCCTTGAAGATCACGCATTAGGTAATAGAATGATCTTTTTTCCCTACTCTTATGTGTACTTTGGATATGTTTCATCAGTTTTGAGATGCTGGTGCCCTGTTCTTCTGATCCTGTAATATGTAAAAGTAAAGCAGGGATTTTAAGATGTGTGAAATGTGCAGTAACATATTTTGACCTGTTCAGTTTACTGCAATTTTCTATTTAAGTGGAGGATGTTAGCTGCTGACTCTGATGTCATTCATATTCATCACTGCTGCAGTAGAAGTAGCTATATGAGTTATACCCTGCTAAGGATATAACAGCCAGCCATCTTCCAAAGCTTCAGGGCACATTTCACATGCCTGTGCTGTCAAGTAGCTTGAACTGAGCTGACTAAATGACAAGTTTGGACGCAAAGCCATTTAGAGCTTTACTGCCAACAAAGAGTGCACTCCTCTGAGGCTTTTGAGGATCAACAGTCAGCTTGTGCTTTTTGTAAATGGGCAGATAAGTTCCTTTTGGGGGAAAAAAATTCTATTCTCTTATTTTTTTACTGATGTTTTATTACTTTCCTCTTCAGGAAAGTCATTTTAAAACTAGGAGTGTTGTTTTAACTAACTGCCTCGACACTGTAACGTAATTTTAAATGGCGCACCCATTGCTTCTGTTAGTTTAAAAGCAGTGTTATTTACACTGATGAACTATTTTCTGTGGAGAAATTGTGTTTATTTTAATGTTGTGGGGCTGCCATAGTATTTGAAAGTGCTTTTTAGTGTTTTTTTTTTTTTTTTTTTTTTTTGGAGGGGGTTAAAAAAGTAACATCTGATGTTGTCAGTCTTCATTCATTCTTGACTGATGGGTTTGGTTTTGACCTCTGTACTGACTCGGCCGTTATACATAGCTCACACCAGCCACAAACTCTTGAGCTAAGGCTCTACCCACAATGCCTCACTTCCCATTATCTCAAATCTTGTTTGCCACGTAGAGAATTGAACATGTCAGCTGATGCTCTCAGCTTAGTGTTTCAAATTTCAATTTTCATTGTCGTTTCTAACAGTATTTGATTAAAACTGTTTATATCCCTCTTACTAGATAGTTTAGTGAACTTGTTTTATAGAGTGTGTGACTGTTTTCTGACTATTTCTACCCACCCCCTTTTACCTTATTACCATCATTGGTAACAGGCCTCCTCCCTTTCCTCATTACTGTTGGTAGTCTTACATACCATTGTTGGTATCCTCTGTCCCTTTTTCTCCTTTTACCCGTATTTTTTCTATACCGTTGTTGGTATATCTGTTTAAAAAAAAAAATCTTTTCTTCCCTTTCCTCTCTTTTGTGCTTGAGTATGTGTGTGTCTGTCACCCAGCTGTTTTTTGATATGGCAGAGAAACAAAAGGGGATAGCTGGATTCAAGCATTGTCAGGACTGTGGCAGAAAGATGCCCAGTTCTAATGGTCATCTTTCTTGCATGTACTGTTTTGGTGCCCCTTGCCTGGACATAACTTGTAATATTTGTCAGGGCTTTAGCTCCCGTACTTTAGCAGAGAGGCACAATAAGCTTTAGCAGAGAGGCGCAATAAGCTTATCTTAAAAGTCTTATTGAAATGTCCCTTTACTGAAGCCCTATCTAAGGCAGAGGCTTCAAAATCTCTAAAGCCTGATGTAAAGAAAAGAACCCACTCTGTGCCGACCTCCCCTACAGTACATGAAGCAAAGTCCCAAAAACTGCAGGTTCTGACGGTTTCTTCAGAATCAAAGAAACAGCTCCTCGTGGTCCTGCAGAGTGGTGCTAGCAGCTGAGAACTGAGAAAAGCAACTACTTTCCTGATCTAAGTATTTTTTTTTTTTGCTGTTTTTACCTGAGAGACCTTCCTTTTCTTACTTTGAACAAGTTTAAACTGCTTTATTACCTGTTTTTTGCATTGTACATTATCTGCACTTAAAGTTACATTTGGTCAAAAGTTTGTTGTTAAATTTAACTGTTGAGGCTACCCACTAAAGTGAGCTAGCCTGTGTAAGTGATTTATTACTGTTTTTCCTGCATTTCTGTGTACTTTCTAACCTAAAAAACCAAAACAAGTCCTTGTTTTCCGCCTTTCTCGACTAGTTTAGACCAGTATACAGGCTTTGCTGTATTCTGGACTGTGGTGTAGTTCCTGTGTTGTCCATTGCCTTACTTGGATAGAAGGAAGTTTCTTTGCTCACCAGTGGGAGTGGGGAGCCTTGAGCAGCCTATCTGTCCCTGAAGGAGTGACCTCAGCACAAGAGCTTGTAGTAATTGGTCGTTTTGGACCATTTCCAGCTCTTTTGAAGTTCCCTGTTTAAAATCCACCCCTGAGCGTTTTTTTCTGGCTATACTACTCAGAAACAGCTCCTCGTGGTTCTGCAGAGTGGTGCTAGCAGCAGACAACTGAGAAAAGCGACTACTTTCCTGATCTAAGTATTTTTTTGCTGTTTTTACCTGAGAGACCTTCCTTTTCTTACTTTGAACAAGTTTAAACTGCTTTATTACCTGTTTTTTGCATTGTACATTATCTGCACTTAAAGTTACATTTGGTCAAAAGTTTGTTGTTAAATTTAACTGTTGAGGCTACCCACTAAAGTGAGCTAGCCTGTGTAAGTGATTTATTACCATTTTTCCTGCATTTCTGTGTACTTTCTAACCTAAAAAAAAACAAAAAAAAACAAAAAAATATCCTTGTTTTCCCACCTTTCTCGACTAGTTTAGACCAGTATACAGGCTTTGCTATATTCTGGACTGTGGTGTAGTTCCTGTGTTGTCCATTGCCTTACTTGGATAGAAGGAAGTTTCTTTGCTCACCAGTGGGAGTGGGGAGCCTTGAGCAGCCTATCTGTCCCTGAAGGAGTGACCTCAGCACAAGAGCTTGTAGTAATTGGTCGTTTTGGACCATTTCCAGCTCTTTTGAAGTTCCCTGTTTAAAATCCACCCCTGAGCGTTTTTTCTGGCTATACTACTCAGAAACAGCTCCTCGTGATCCTGCAGAGTGGTGCTAGCAGCAGACAACTGAGAAAAGCGACTACTTTCCTGATCTAAGTATTTTTTTGCTGTTTTTACCCGAGAGACCTTCCTTTCCTTACTTTGAACAAGTTTAAACTGCTTTATTACCTGTTTTTTGCATTGTACATTATCTGCACTTAAAGTTACATTTGGTCGAAAGTTTGTTGTTAAATTTAACTGTTGAGGCTACTCACTAAAGTAAGCTAGCCTGTGTAAGTGATTTATTACTGTTTTTCCTGCATTTCTGTGTACTTTCTAACCTAAAAAACAACCCCCCCCCAAAAAAATCCTTGTTTTCCCGCCTTTCTCGACTAGTTTAGACCAGTATACAGGCTTTGCTGTATTCTGGACTGTGGTGTAGTTCCTGAGTTGTCCATTGCCTTACTTGGATAGAAGGAAGTTTCTTTGCTCACCAGTGGGAGTGGGGAGCCTTGAACAGCCTATCTGTCCCTGAAGGACTGACCTCAGCACAAGAGCTTGTAGTAATTATTCGTTTTGGACCATTTCCAGCTCTTTTGAAGTTCTCTGTTTGAAATCCGCCCCTGAACGTTTTTTTTTCTGGCTATACTACTCAGAAACAGTCTCCTCGTGGTCCTGCAGAGTGGTGCTAGCAGCAGAGAACTGAGAAAAGCGACTACTTTCCTGATCTAAGTATTTTTTTGCTGTTTTTACCTGAGAGACCTTCCTTTTCTTACTTTGAACAAGTTTATACTGCTTTATTACCTGTTTTTTGCATTGTACATTATCTGCACTTAAAGTTACATTTGGTCGAAAGTTTGTTGTTAAATTTAACTGTTGAGGCTACCCACTAAAGTGAGCTAGCCTCTGTAAGTGATTTATTACTGTTTTTCCTGCATTTCTGTGTACTTTCTATCCTAAAAAAAAAAAAAAAAAAAAAATATCCTTGTTTTCCCGCCTTTCTCGACTAGTTTAGACCAGTATACAGGCTTTGCTGTATTCTGGACTGTGGTGTAGTTCCTGTGTTGTCCATTGCCTTACTTGGATAGAAGGAAGTTTCTTTGCTCACCAGTGGGAGTGGGGAGCCTTGAGCAGCCTATCTGTCCCTGAAGGAGTGACCTCAGCACAAGAGCTTGTAGTAATTGGTCGTTTTGGACCATTTCCAGCTCTTTTGAAGTTCCCCGTTTAAAATTCGCATTTGCGCGGCTTTGAGCGATTGTGTGCATAGCGCAGCACCGGTTAAACAGGCTTAAACTATTCCTGGCTCTGCCAAGTCTGCACTTCAATTTTTCCCTTAAGAAAGCTCTACTTTCAACAAAATCAGTCTGTTCGCTTTATCATAAGCCTAGCACTTGCTCCTAAAACCTTTCTTTTAAGTAAGGCACCCTTAAACTAACGTAAGCACTACATCCACCTACAACCCGTGCTAATACCCACTTCCCTTCAAAGTCCTCTCTCTGACCCAGTTACACATCACCCCCTTATACTATTCTGGCATGTCGAGTGGTATATTACTGACGTCCTCTCCAGTTCAGCTGGTTAATCTGGGAATCCTGAGACAATGTTACAATTGTCTCATGTACACAGACAACCCTCTCCTCCTCCCAACAAACACAAACACATGTGAGAGATGCAACTATATAGCCAAACTGGAGGCTGAACTCTCTCAACACAGGACTAGCAAGACCAGACAGGAGGAGAAGGTAACCACACACACAACAAACCCAGTCTCACATAAACCAACCACAACTGCAAACCAAACACATAATAACACAAAGACATACTCGGAGGCTCTAATAAAAAACTTATCGAAACAACAGAGGCTCCCAAATCACACATCCAAGAAAACACCACCTCAAAACTCTGCACATGCAACACATAGTACACAAAGTCAGTGTGCCAAACAATCACACCATGCCTGATACACTAGTAATAGGTGACTCTATAGTCAGACACACTGACGTCCCGCTTACCAGGCTGAACAAAGAGAGAGTAACGGTGAGCTGCCTGTCGGGGGCTAGGATCCGCCACATAACACAAGCACTCAGGTCACTCCAAAGCAAGTACAAATATGACTCTGTCATTGTCCATGCCGGCGTGAATGACCTGAGACGTACCTCCGTGGACTACATGAAAAGAGACATAGAGGAGCTCTCTGATTATGTAGCCCAGGCCGGTATGACCCTGACCCTGAGCAGCATCTTGCCCTCACCAAGAATGATGCCACAATACAAAGACAAAATGATCAGCTTTAATAATTGGCTCAATTACTGGTGTCATTCTAGGGGGATCCAATGTCTGTCTGCTTGGAATGACATGCTGGACAAGCCACGCTGCTTTGCAAGGGACAGCTTGCACCTGTCACCACTGGGCTTCCGGATATGGGCTAAGGCTCTTGCCACCCCCATAGTGCCTTTTTTAGGCAAGGCTCAAAAATACAAACCCACCACCTTAGAAAACAATAAAGGAAAAAAACTAAGGGTAATGCTGCTCAATGCCAGAAGTCTAAATCTCAAGATGCAGGCTCTCGAAGCACTCCTCAGTATGGAGAGCATCGATGTCTGTGCAGTAACTGAAACCTGGTTCAAGGCTCCTGAGAGCACCCCGGCCCTACCAGGTTATACCTCGTATCATGCATTTCGGCCCCAAAACCTGGACCGAACCACAAAAGGAGGGGGAGTGTCCATATTCATTAAAGACACCCACACCTCCAGGTTAGTGGCAATGCACGAAGCATCGGAGACCAATCATGTGCAACTAACCGTAGGCAAAACTGCTATACAACTTGTAGCATGCTACAGACCACCCTCACAATCTCAGGAACTCCATTCAGCCTTCTTGAAGACACTGGAGGATATGAATGTCTCACCAAATACCATCATATTGGGAGACTTCAACTACCCAAACATAGTCTGGGCGCATTACTCAAGCCCCAACACCCTAGCCCAAAGGTTCCTGGAATTCATCAACTCAAATGTGATGGAACAACTAGTCACCTCCCCCACAAGGGGAAATAATATACTTGACCTGATCATCACAAACATGGGGACAAAATGCTCAACACCGGAAGTATACCCTCACTAGTGAGATCAGACCATAAACTAATAACCCTAGATATTCATATCCCACCTCCACCCCCAGTACAAAAGACCACAGTGAGAAACTTCTCAAAAGCCGACTTTACACTCCTTAGGACTGAAATGGTATCCTTCAAGCCCCCTGGGCCAGTGGAAACCACATCCCATGCTTTCTATGGGCATCTCCAAGAATGCATGGATCATGCAATCCCAAATAAAACCAAGACCCTTTCCACCAAAGGCAGGCATCCTATCTGGTGGACCCCAGCCATAAACAAACTTTATAACAAGAGAAGGAAGCTACTGCAAGACAGAGCAAAATCCCATAAAGGGAAGGCATCCCTGATCAGCACTAGCAAAAAACTACGTTCGCTAATAAAATCATCAAAGGCCACCTTCGAGAGAAAAATCGCTAAGGACATGAAAGATAATCACAAGGCCTTCTTCAGTTATGTTAGAAACCTGGGCGGAAGCCCTCAGATATGCGCAGAGTTAGTTCATAACGGCAAAAAATACACTGAACCCACAGATATTGCCAACATACTGGCAGACAGGTTCAGTGCAAATTTCCCCCCTCCCTCTCCCCAAAAAGACGAAATAAATATCTCAGCTGAATGCAACCTCCCTGAAATCTCAGATGTCCAGGTGAGAGCTGCCCTCAGCAAAGCTAAAAATACAGCATCCATGGGACCTGACGGTGTCCCGGGTTGCGTGCTACGTGAACTCCTAGAGGAGCTAAACCCGCACATAAGAATGCTGTTTAATCTTAGCCTTGCTACAGGATACGTCCCTGCACACTGGCGTACAGCTATAGTGGTCCCACTCCACAAAGGTGGCACCTCTACAAACCCTGGAAACTACCGCCCCATAAGCTTGACCAGCCTGGTCTGCAAAGCAATGGAAAGGATCATTATGGAACTCATAAACAAAGACATCGGGGACCTACAGACAATTGACCCTACCCAGTTCGGCTTTGTAAAAGGCAGATCCTGTCTTTTAAACCTGGTGGACTTTTTTGAAACAGTCACTAGAGCCATCGATGAAGGCAAAGCAGTTCATACAGCCTACCTGGATCTGGCAAAAGCTTTCGACACAATACCCCACTCAGGCATCATAGACAAGCTCAACAGCTTAAATGTAAACCCGTTTGTCACAAGATGGGTTGCAAACTGGCTAAAGGACAGAACCCACAAAGTCAGAATAGCTGGAGCTATGTCAGACTCTAAGCCAGTCACAAGTGGAGTCCCACCGGGCTCTGTCTTGGGGCCCCTCTTGTTCGGCATTTATTTCTCAGATGTGCAGGCAAACATTGGGGGGTTGTGGCTGACAAAGTTCGCAGACGACTGCAAACTAGGCGCCATAGTCGACACACCAGCTGACACATGCATCCTCCAGAAGGGCCTCACAGAAACAGACGACTGGTGCCAGAGTCATGGCCTTAAACTAAATGCCAAAAAATGTGTAGTTATCCCCTTTGGAAAAAACAAAGTACCCACAAATTACCACATAGGTGGTAATCCATTAAGTACGGAAAAAGTAATCAGAGACCTGGGGACCCAAGTTGACAGTGACCTCTCATTTGACACCCATGTCACCAAAGTGGTTAGAAAGACCTTCTACCTTGCCCACCTTATCATGAAGGGATTCACATCCAGATCAAAGGATGTCATTGTACCCTTATATTCCTCCCTTATCAGGCCTATGATTGAGTACAATGCCCCATTTGGTATGTACCTCACCCGGCACCTGCAGCAGCTGGAGAGACCCCAAAAGTACCTTACCAAGAGGATCAAGGGTCTCCAGCATATGTCATATGCTGCCAGACTGAAAAAGCTCCAGCTCTATTCAGTAGCATACCGCCTGCTCAGAGGTGATCTGTGCCTTACGTACAAGGCCATGTCCAATTCAGAATTAATGGACATGCTCCACCTCAAAAAATCCAAATCCATCAGAGCCAAGAGAGCTAAAGATCTAAACCTCAGCACAAATATGAATAGGACATGCTGGAGGGACAGATTCATAACCCAGAGGCTTCCCGCACTCTGGAACAGGATACCTGTCCATGTTAGGCAGAGCCCCTCACTGACTCCATTCAAGAGAAATCTGGACGAATGGATGGGTGATCGTAGGTTTACCCAGGGGGTCATCTCTGTGTCATTGCTAGATAGAGGCACAGTAAACTAAATTTAATTTAAATTGTACACTTTTGTATCATTACATGGGGTGGCGAAAGCCACATACACTTTGGCCAGGCTTATAAATGCCCTAGGGCAGATAGCCTACTACTATACTATGAAACTATGAAAGTGACAGTATTATCACCTCTGACACCAAAAACAATTAAATCTAGATCAGTGCTGTCAGTCATTGAACCGACTCAAACCTCTTGGGCACCGACCATTGGTTCGGCACAGACGACCTCTTCGGCACCAACAATAGTTACTACACAACCGCCATTATCCTTTCATTCATTTCCACATTCTCCTTCCATAAAAAGCCTATGGTGGTGATAGTCGATCTGATAATTATTCCCAGGACTAGATATTCCCCATCAGTAGACACATTTTTGGGTCAACAATCAAGCCCATTTCTGGATAGATCTGAGTCCCCATCAGGAATGTCAATCTGTTCCTCCAGGAGTCTCTCAGAATTGAATGTAGTCAGATGGCGGACCAGCTTTTGGCAGCTGGAGGCCTCTCTGCACCTTCACAACCCTCTTTCCCACCCGGAGATGAGGCCTATTCTCCAAGGACTCCACCAGTTTATCCTCTTTCAACCTCTTTTCAGGTGCCGACAGTGGACCTCACCTCGGTGCTGGAGTTGACTCTGTGATCTTCGGCTCCTTTGGATCCATTGCACTCCCAGGAGCGTGGTTTGGCTGTCGGTTCCGAGATCCATGGACTGGTTCTGTTTGTTTCCACGGTGACGTGTACAGCTTTCAGGGCCATGGCAGTTTCGAGCCCTGTATCGGCACCTACTCTGAGTGGTGGCTCATCAGAGCAGGAAGTGACTCCAGTTCTGAGGTTGTCTTTCTAGGTTCTGGGCTCCCATTCCTTTTCAGGCAGGCCTGCCTTCCAGATTATGGAGAGAGCTTTGACCTCAGCAGGCTGTGCCAACTGGTTCCATCCTCGCCGGAGTACCATATTTTTGTTCCCTCTGGTTCACAGCTGTCACTGTCTGCTATGTCTGGACAGTGGGCGCAAGAGCTGCAAGACAGCTCGGTTCAGGGTTGCCCCTCTTCAGAGTCCTCCTCAGAACCCCCCCCCCAAAGAGCCACCCCGTAAGATGACATGCAAGAGAAAGCAGCTAGATTCTCCAGAAGAATCAGTCACTGAAGACACAGATTACGATGAAGGGGAAGGTTCCCCACGGTCACCCCAGAAGTTGTCTCTTTTGGAGACATCCTGGATATATAAAAACAGAGGGGTGATTGGAAGCTCTCAAACCCATCCTCCGAGGAATCTCTGTTCTTGCAAGCTTTTTGTACCCGCCCTTCTACTTCTTGGGTGACCCTGCCCACTGATGACCTAGTTAAGTTGATCATTCAGCGAGCGTGGAAGACTCCTGACTCCATAGAGGATATTCCCCAGAGACCGACCGGATAAGATTCTTTCAGCCTCAGAAGATCAGCCCCATTGGTCTATTCAACTATCCATTCTCTAACCAAGAGTCTCAGATGATAGATAGATTTGGGAAGCCGGTCTTACCTCAGCGACCTTCGGTATTCGGTCCTTGAACTTCTTGGCACACTTTACTAGACTCCAAAGGGATCTGATAACTGAGCTTTCAGACAACCTTGCAGGAGCAGTGTCTGACGAGGTTGGAGATAAGGTTGCCTCTCTTCTAGCCACCCTAGGGTCAATCTTAAAGTTCGTCCATGGGCCTGTTGCTCATACAGCCGAAGGGACATCTAGAGCAGCAGGTACAGGAGTTGCCATTAGGCGTCAGGCCTGGATGCGCTTGTGTGATTTCGCTGAACCCTTTAAGTCTTCCTTTATCAACGCTTCTGTTGATGGTACTTCCTTGTTTGGGTGAAAAGTCAGAGGCACACTAGCCAGCTGTGAAAAAGATGGAAAGACCCTTTCTGCTTTGGATGTTTAGTTTTCCACCCCTCAACAACCTTACTCCAGGAATCAGAGGAGTGGAAAAATGTGGTTCAAGAAGACCCAAGGGCCTTTTCAGGATACATGTGGTGAGTGTCCCCCCCCCCCCCGGGGCAGAGGAGGGAACTCTTCTGGAAGACGCCCCCCCTGTGGCAGAGGGGGTCTGCATAACCAGGGCTCCAAAGATTCCTTTTCTGGACAACCCTATCAGCACTCCTGAATGGAGGCCTGATTGCTTACCTTTGGAGGCAGTTGGGGGAAGATTTTCTCTGCACCATTCAGCCTGGCTTACAATAACCTCAAATAACTGGGTGCAGAAAATAATTACCAGAGGTTAGCCCATTCCCTTCAGTCTTTTGCCAAAATCCCAAAAGTGAATCTCCAATGTTCCACCCAGTCAGAGGGATCTAGCAGCAGTAGAGATTTAAAAGCTGTTTCAAAAAAGAGTAATCCAAGTAGTCCCACTAAACCAACCAGGATCCAAATTCTACTCAAGATTCTTTTTAGTGCCAAAAAAGACAGGGGACTGGAGGCCAGTCTTGGATCTCAGCCTACTGAACAGATTTGTACAACAGATAAAATTCCAGATGGTCACGGTTCAGTCTATTCTTCCCTTTCTAAAGAAGGATGATTGGATGTGCTGTATAGATCTTCAGGACGTGTATTACCACATAAAGATGGACAAGTGCTCCAGAAGATATCTCCATTTCCGTCTAGGAGCCAGGCATTACCAATTCCAAGTGCTGCACTTTGGTCTCACCACAGCCCCCAGGGTGTTCACCAAATGCATGGAAGTCATAGCAGCTCATTTGAGACTACAGAGATTCTGGGTGTTTCTATGTCTAGACAGCTGGCTCCTCACCACTCCCTCCAGGCATCTACTGGTTTATGCCATAGACTTTGTTTTACATCTTGCCGAAACACTAGGCATTTCAGTCAACAAAGAACAGTTACAACTGGCTCCAATGCAAGATCTGGACTTCATCGGAACAAGATTAAATACAGTATCCTGTGTAGCCTCCCTTCCTCTCCACAGGTTGTTGAAGCTAAGATCGCAACTTCAAGTAATCATTTCTCAAAACAACATTCCTGCTCAACTGGTACTACAAGCTCTGGGAACCATGGCAACAAAGATAAAGTTAGTTCCCCTAGCAAGGTATCTTATGAGGCTGTTTCAGTGGCTGTTGGTGTCACAATGATCACTTCTAATGCACCCCATATCCCATCCAGTCTCAATAACAAATCGCTGCAAAAAGAATTTATCTTGGTGGATGAAGCCAGAAGAGAATCTATGGGGATGATCCCTTTCCCCCTCTCAGCCCAAGGCCGTAGTGACCAGAGACGCTTCCCAGATTGGGGGGGGCATTTTCTGGGAAAGACTGTTCAAGGCACTTGGTCCCTGCAAGAGGCCAGTTTGCATATTACAGTCCTAGAATTGAGGGAAGTGTTTTTAGCATTGTAATCATTCCAGGCTGTTCTTCCTTCCGGGACAATTACAGTCCAATCAGACAACATGTCTGTAGTCTGGTATATCAACAAACAGGGGAGAACCAGGTCGTACCTTCTGTATCGAGAAGCTCTAGGGATTTAGCAATGGGCAATGGCTTCCAACCACTTTCTGACTGCAGTGCATATCCTGGGGAACTGCAAAGTGATTGTGGACAAACTGAGAAGCTGTATCCTCCTGTCTCATGAGTGGTCTCTCAATCCTAATGTAGCGATGAAGATCTTTCGTCGATGGGTCAGCCTTACTGTGACCTCTTTGCTTCTCCCATAAACCATAAATGCAGCAGCTACTTTGCCCTAATCCCCCCTTGCACGCGGAGTCCCTGAGAGAAGCACTTATTCTCGATTGGCCTCCAAGACTCCTGAATGCCTTTGCCCCAATTTCACTGATACCCCAGTTTTTGAGGAAAGCCCTATGGTTGAGAAGCAAAGTGATTCTCATTGCACCTTACTGCCCCCATCAAGTCTGGTTCCCCTTTCTTTGGCCTCATCTGGTTCACTGCCTGTGGACTCTGGACCTAGCTCCGGACCTACTGTCTCACCCTCGGGGCCTGGTGCATCCCAGTCTTCAAAATCTCAAGCTGATGGCTTGGTTTTTCCAATTCCAGTAATTGCCAGGCAGAATAACGTGTCCTCTCCAGTGCAAAAGATACTTCTGGCTTCCAATAAACCATCCACCAGAAAGCTTTATCTAAGCAAATGGAAAATATTTTCAATTTGGGCGTGTACAAACTGCCTAGATCCTTTCTGGGCATCGGTTGATAAAGTTCTGGAATATTTAGCTACCTTATTTGAAATGGGGGCTTCTACATCTACAATTAGGGTTCATTTGGCTGCCATTTCAAATTTTCATGACAGGTTTGATGACCATTCCTTGATGTGTCATCGTCTTTGCAAAATTTTTCTTTAAGGCGCTCTACATTTCAAACCCCTTTCAAAGACCCTGTAGCACCATGGGATTTGACTTTAGTCTTACAATGTCTAGTTCAACAACCCTTTGAGCCAGCAGTTACATCTGACCTCAAGTTTTTATCTTGGAAGACCCTCTTCCTAGTAACTATCACATCTGCTAGGAGAATTTCAGAGTTACAGGCTTTATGTGTGAACCATCCCTATATCATTTTTCATAAAGAAAGAATATCACTCAGAACCTGTCCCTCCTTCCTTCTCAAAGTGGTATCAGAATCTAATATCAACCAGTCCATAGACTTACCAGTCTCCTTTCCAAGTTTTACAAACAAAGGAGAGTGCTGTTTAAACTTGTTGGATGCCCACAGACAATTACGTTTTTACTTGGAAAGCACAAAATCTTCTAGAAAATTTCTGGTGTGGCAGCAAAGGATATGTGGGAAGAGACTAAACAAAAGATAATACAAAAACTGAGAAAATGTAAGCACTGTTATATGGATATCGACAGTAAGATGTAAACAGTTAAAATGTTTTTAGTCCCTTAATTTTATAAACAGGTCAGACATATTTTTATCAACTAGTGGAGAAGTTATGGATAGCAATTAATAAAGTGCTAAATGGTTTTATCTGGGAGGAGAAGATGGCAAGAGTCAAGTGAGATAAGCTTATTCTTTCAGTAGAAAAGGGAAGAATAGATTACCCCATTTGAAGGGGCATTTCAAAGCAACACAGTTAAAGCTGCTATACATAGCATATAACTATAATTAAAGTGGAAGAGATGATGATGGAATGGGGGAAGCTCATTTTGGATGCAGACCTTTAAGGAGAATAACAATAATCATACTGAATATTATATTCTTAAAGTAGCAGAAACTATACTAAGAACTAAGCCAGCATGGGAATGGAGACAGCAGAGTCTACCGACAGGGATGACTGCAATTAGGGATACAATAGGCAAGAGAGGGCTGGAATTTATTGGAGAAAACTGGCAAAGGAACCAAGGTATTGGGAACAAATAACTAGAAAGGATAAAGTAATAGAGTGGGAAAACACCAAGAACTTATTTAGGTTGCAGGTTAGAGATTGCCTTCCCTAAGTACTTCATTTTTTTCATGTTCCCATAAATATGGATATTGCTGAACCAATTCATGTGGGAGCATAATTTTCAGCTATTGCCTTTCGTTTAGCCTCATTCTTTTTGTATTCCGAAAAGATTTGAAACTGCCTCAAAATGTTCCACAACACTGAAATGTCCTTTTCTGGATTCATCAGGTATAAAATAATATCATCTGCAAATAGAGCCAGGTTTTCTTGACTTCAATACCAATTATATCCTCGAATTTCTGAGTCTGTTGTTTTCTTTGCCAGTGGTTCTAAATGTAATGCAAATAACAAAGGGAAGAGAGGACATCCCTGCCTGGTTCCTCTGCTCAAGCACAGATTATCAGAGAGGAACCTGCCCACTTTAATTTTCACCGCTGATCCCTCATACATCATAATAATCAACCTTGTAATTTTATCAGGAAATGCAAATGCTTTTATCACTCTGCTTATAAAGTCCCAGCTTACTCTGTCAAATGCTTTTCTGCATCAAGACCCACCAACAACAGTGATATTTTTTTACTTTCTGCTTCCCTCTGGATCATCAGTGTTCTGACTGGTTCCTCTTTTCAAACAAGTGATCTGATGTTGTCAATCTTCATTTATCCTTGACCTTTGGAACTTGGTTCTGGTCCTCGGAACTGGCACGGCCATTACACAGCTCGCGCAAGCCAAAAACTTTTGAGCTAAGTCTCAACCCACAATACCCCTCTACGGATTACCTCATATCTCATTTGCCATTCTTGTCATAAGATGTGCCAGTCAGATTCTGTCATCAGCTAAGTAAAAGTTTCATAGTTTTTCATAGTTTCTTCTCTAATTTTTCTTCTGTAGTATTTCGTAGATATTTTATATTACTATAGTTGAATTTTGTTATACCCACTTTGCCTTACTTCTGCGTCTCCCCTACACTTCTATGTTCACATCTACCATCATTGGTAGTTCTTCCCTTGTCTTTTGCTATTTCTATCTCACTTTCCTTTCAACGACTATTTTTGCCTTGTGGTATCCTTTGTCTACCATCATTGGTAGTACTTTCCCTTTCCCTGCCTTTTTTTGGTAGTTCTGGCCTACCATCGTTGATAGCCGTTCCTTTCTTCTGTGTGTGTTTCTAGTGTTTGTGAGTGCTGTCTGTTGACAATTTTTTTTCCATAGTCAACATAGCAGATAAATCCAAGGGGACAACTGGGTTTAAACAATGCCAAGGTTGCGGTAGGAAGATACCCAACTCTGATGACCCTTCTTCTTGCTTGTACTGCTTGGGCCTGGTGCATCTTCAACAAGACTGTACAATTTGTCAGGTGTTCAGTCACTGGGACCTAGTAGAAAGGAAAAATAAATTGATTTTAAAACGTCTAATTAAGTCTTCCTTTGAGGAGTCTCTGTCCAAGTCTGATACATCCTCACCTTCCTCCCCCTCTTCTTCCTCTAAATCTGAACTTGGAGAAAAGAGGAATCATTCGGTGCCGGTGTCCCCTTCAGCTCCGGCAGCCAAGAAACACAAACCTTTGGCTCCCACACCACCAGTGGAACCGACATCTAAAACTAAGAAAATTACAGAACTGACTTCTTCGGCACCAACTACTGCAACTACCTTGGCACCACCGGTCTCAGTACCGGCCAACTCAGTACCGACAACAATAGCTTCCCCATCAGTACTGGCTCCACCTGTGACACTGCCAGAAATGTTGGAACCAATACCACCCCCCCCAGGTGCCAAAATCGAATATCATCAATGTACCAAGGACAAGATATTCCCCTTCAATTGACCCCTTTATGGAACAGCTCCCAAGTCTGTTGCTAGACAGACCAGAATCTCTCTCAGGCTTCTTTGTCTATCCCTCCAGAACTCTGACTGAAGTCGACGTTGTGAGGTTCGTGGATCAACTCCTGGTGGCTAGGGGTCTTTCTCTCTCTTCCCATGCCTCACTGCCCTCTGGAGATGGGACTTTCTCTCCCAGAACTCCAGCAAACTTTCCTCCTCTAACGTCCTCTGATGGCTTAGAGCTTATAACTCCGATTCCTCTGGTTCCAGCTGCCCCAGTGCCGACAGCATTTACCCCTTCTACTGACTCTCAGGGCCATAGCTCCACTGCCGGATCTAAGCATCTTGAATTGACTCCAGTTTTTTTATTCAGGGTCGTCCTTGACTCTGTGAGCTTCAGTTGACATGGACTGTTGCTCAGTTCCTGCTTCGGGAGTAGACTTTTCGGAGTACGGTGGGACCACGGTTCTAACGTCTTTCTTGGTTCTGGGCTCCCACCCCCCTTCAGAGGGACCTGCCTTCCAAGTTATGTAGAGGACATTGGTCTCTGCAGGTTCTCAGCTGGCTCCTTCTGTTTTGGAGTATTATCCTGTAACTACCTCTCACCTAGAGCTGCCACCAGCCTCCCTGCTTGGGCAGGGAGCACCAAAGATACATTATATCTCTGCACAGGGCCGCTCTTCTTCCTAGTCCTCCTCAGAGATTCTCACCGAGGAGATCCCCGGAAAAAGATGTGCAAGAGGAAACAGTTTCCCCTGAAGAATCTGTCACAGAAGACACAGACGTCGATGATGGGGAGGGTTCCCCTCTGTCACCCCTCTGTCACCCCCAGAAAATGTCTCCTTTGGAGACATCCTAGAAATACTGAAACAAAGGGGTAACTGGAAGCACGAAGACCCTACCTCTGAGGAGTTTGTGTACCTGCAAGCTTTTGGTGCTCACCCATCTACTTCTTGGGTGACCCCTCCCACTGATGATCTTATTAAATTGATCATGCAGTGGGCTTGGAAGGCCTCTGACTCCATAGAGCCAATCCCCAGGAGACCGGACAAAATTCTTTCAGCTCCAGAGGTCCACCAATTTTGGGCTAAAGGGTTAGCAGTAGATGCCATGGTGGTTGCGGTAGCTACCAAAAAGGAAATGGCGAAAGAGAGTTTCACTCTTCATCCCCCTAATCGATAGTACAGGACGATGAACAGATTCGGAAAGAGAGTGTATAGATCATCGACCTTCACCTTAAGGTTCTTGAATTTTATGGCACACTTTACTAGGCTCCAGATGGGTCTGATCAAAGAGTTATCAGATACCATTGCAGGAGCTGTGTCTGAGGAGGTCCAAGATAAAGTGGCCTCCCAGCTGGCTACCCTGGAATCTATTTCCAACTCGTCCATGAGGCTCATTGCTCATGCAACTGAAAAGATGGCTAGGGAAGCGAGTTCCAGGATTGCCATAAGGTGACACACCTGGATGCACTTGTGTGAGTTTGCGGAGCCATTTAAGTCTTCTTTCATCAATGCTCCTTTTGACGGATCTTCCTTGTTTGGCCTGAAAGTCAGAGAAACATTATTCAGTTGTTAGAAAGATGGAAAGACCCTATCGGCACTGGGCATATGTTTTTCTGATCCCCAACGGTCCTACTGTAGGAACCAGAGGAGCGGGAAGATGTGGTTCAAAAAATCCCAAGGGCCTTTTCAGGACACATGTGGAGGTGGCTCCCCTTGGGGCAGAGGGGGATCTCCAATGGAAGATGGTGACCCTGCGGCAAAAGTGGCCCGCAAAATTTGGGTTCCAGAGATTCTTTCTCTAGGAAACCCTACCAATACCAGCACTCCTGAAAGGGAGCCTGATTGCTTACCTCTGGAAGCAGTCGGGGGAAGAGTCTCTCTGCACTCAAGAGCCTGGTGGCAAATAACTTCATATACTTGGGTTCAAAGGATCATTGCCAGAGGTTACCACATTCCCTTTACTGTCATTCCAAGATCAAGAAGACTATCCGATGTTCTACCCAATCAGAGGGCTCAAGCAGCTCTGGAAATTCAAAAGCTGCTAGAAAAAAAGAGTCATCCAAGAAGTCCCACCAGACCAGATAGGACCTGGATTTTACTTAAGGTTCTTTTTAGTGCCAAAAAAAGACAGGGGACTTCAGACCAGTTTTAGATCTCAGCCTTCTGAAGAAGTTTGTTCAGCAAGCAAAATTCCAGATAGTCATGGTACAGTCTGTCCTACCATTCTTAGGGGAAGATGATTGGATGTGCTCTATAGATCTTCAGGAAGTGTATTACCACATAAAAATGGACAAACGCTCCAGTCATTGTCAGTTCAGAGCGCTGCCCTTTGGCCTCCCCACATGCCCCAGTGTGTTCATCAAGTGTTTGGCAGCAGTTACAACTCACTTGAGACTGCACGGATTGTGGGTGTTTCCTCATCTAGACGACTGTCTCATCACCGCTCCCACCAGGCATCAACTACTTCAAGCAACAGATTTCGTTCTACGCCTGTTTACTCATCTGGTCATTATAGTGAATCAGTCAAAATGTCAACTAAGCCCGACTCAAGATCTAGAGTTCATAGGAGCCAGTCTAAATACCATCTGTTGCACAGCTTCCCTTCCTATACACAGGCTACAGAAAATAAGATCACAAGTATAAGCCATTCTCTTCAAAGACAAGGTACCTGTACCTTTAGTCCTTCAAGCTTTACGGTCCATGGCAGTAGCCATTATCTTAGTTCTGCTAGCAAGATTTCACATGAGGCTGCTACAATGGCTTTTGGCATCCCAAAGGTCTATCCTGACCCATCTAGTCACACATCCAATTTTAATCACCAGTCGTTGCAAGAAGTACTTATCCTGGTGGATGCAATCCAAGGAGATCCTCTTAGGCCGTCACTTTGTTCCACCTCATCCCAAGGCCATAGTGACCACGGATACCTCCCAGATGAGGGGGGGTGCATTATCTGGGCAGAACAGTCCAAGGCACTTGGTCCCTGATTGAGGCCAATTTGCATATCAACCTGGAATTGAGGGCAGTGCTCTTAGTGTTGCAAGCCTTCCAAAATGCCCTTCCCCCAGGAACAATTGCGATTCAGTCAGACAATATGTCAGTAGTTTGGTTCATTAACAAACAAGGCAGAACCGAGTCTTACCCTCTGTGTCAAGAAGCTCTCAGAGTGTGGTAGTGGGTGATTTTTTCCAACCATTTTCTGATACCAATGCTCATTCTGGGGAGCTGAAATGTGATAGTGGATAAGTTGAGCAGGTGCATTCTAATGCCTCACAAGTGGTCTTTCAATCCCAGAGAGGTGGATGAGATTTTCCATCATTGGGACCAGCCTTGCTGCGACCTGTTTGCATGTCCCTGAACAACAAGTGCAGCAGCTACTTCACACTAATTTCCCCGCAGGGGGTGTCCCAAGAGATGCTCTCCTTCATGACTGGCCCTCCAGTCTACTTTATGCCTTTCCCCCCTTCCCACTGATTCCTCTCTTCTTAAAGAAAGCCAGCAGGTTGAGAAGCAAGGTGATCCTCATTTCACCCTTTTGGCCTCAACATGTCTGGTTCACCTTTCTGTGGTCTCATCTAATTCACTGTCTGTGGATACTGGAACCAGTTCCATATCTTCTGTCTCATCCACATGGACTGGTGCACCCCGGTCTTCAGAATCTCAAGTTTATAGCTTGGCTCCTCCAATTCCATTAGTCGCCAGGCAGAAAAAACGATCTTCTCCAGTCCCCAAAAATTTTACATGCTTCCCATAGAACTTCCACCAGGACATTTTACCACAGCAAGTGAAAAAGATTTTCTATTTGGGTGCACAATAATGGTCTTAACCCCTTCTCCCACCAGTTGTCAAGGTATTAGAATTTTTAGCTAAGCTTTTTGAACAAGGAGCCTTTGCTTCTGCTATTAAGGTCCAACTAGCTGCTATTTCCAATTCCCACAGTGGCTTTGAAGACCATTCGCTAATTTCCCAAGACTGTGTAAAGTGTTCATGAAAGGACCCTTGTGGTTGAAAACACTGTATAAAGACCTTCTAGCTCCTTGGGATCTGACTATGGTTCTGCAGTCTTTGGTCCTTGCTCCCTTTGAACTGGCGGCTACCTGTCTAAGTTTTTTTCAAGGAAGACCATTTTTCTGATAGCCATTACCTCTGCCAGAAGAATTTCAGAAATACAAGCACTATCTTCAAAACCCCACATATTTAATTTTTCATAAGAATAGGGTTTCACTAAGAACCAACCCTTCTTTTCTTCCTAAGGTGGTCTCAGAAACTAACATTATTCAAACCATTGACTTACCTGTTTTCTTTCCAAATTTTCCAACAAAGGTGAATATTGCTTACATTTGCGGGATGTTCACAGGCAATTATGTTTCTACCTTAGCAGGACTTAAGAGTTTAGAAAATCGGACCAGTTATTTATCGCTTTCTCTGGTCCATCTCTGGGGAAATCCATTTCAAAAGTCACCTTGTCAAGGTGGTTAAGAGATTGTATTACTTTCATCTACAATAAAAAGAATCTCCAATTGCCAGTGCCAGTAAGAGTGCATTCTACTAGATCAATAGCCACGTCCACTGTTTTCCATTCTAAGACTTCCATGGATGAAATATGTGCAGCACCAACCTGGGCTACTCTGCATACCTTTATCACTAATTACAAATTGGATCTGGTCTCCACGGGAAGAGCATTGTTTGGTTCTATGGTTCTCAGGAATATCCTTCCATAAAGCCACCCGAGATCTAAAGTAGCTGGGGACTCTGTCTAAAATGTCAAGGATAAATGAAGATTGACAACATCAGATAAAGAAGTTATGTTCTTACCATAACATTACATCTGTGTTGTTGATATTGATTTACCCTTGACACCCCACCCATCTTCCCCCTCCTGCAGACTCTTTGGAGGATCGGAAGCTTGCCCTGGTTACTTTATCAAGTTTGACCTTGGACATAGCCTTTTCAAGTCCATATACATATTCTTCTGTCCTCCTATGTAGTTGCAAACTCAATCTGAGGTAATCTGTAGAGGGGTATTGTTGGTAGAGACTTAGCTCCGGAGTTTTTGGCTTGCGTGAGCTGTGCAATGGTTCTGAATTCCAAAGATCAAGGATAAATGTAGATCCACAACACAGATGGAACGTTATAGTAAGAACATAACTTCTTTTTCTGGACTATTTTGAGACAGTTTCAAGTCTTTTCCAGATATAAAATTAATAAAGACAAAATAAAGGCTCTAGCTGTAAATTATGTACCCCCACATGAATTGTTTCGGCAATATCCATTCTTATGGGGACATGAGAAGATGAAATATTTAGGAGTATGGATTAAAAAGGCTTTTGTTATGGCAACTGAGGATATGTGGGAAGAGACTAAACAAAAGATAGTACATAAACTGAGAAACTTGAAACTCATGTTTATGGATATGGATAGTAAGATACAAGCAGTGAAAATATTTTTAGTCAGTCTAGTTTTATATATGGGTCAGGCATATTTTTTATCAACCAGGGGATTGGGGACAATAATTAATAAAGGGTTGAAGGAGTTTATATGGGAGGGGAAGAGGTCAAGAGTTAAATGGGATAGGTTGATCATTCCAGTAGAACAGGGTATTTTAAGGTTACCTGATTTGAAGGGATACTTTAGAGCTACATAGTTAAGGCTCATATATCTAACACAAGCAGAGGGTTATAATTCAAATTCAAAAGGGATGATGATGAAAGGGGAACTTCAAGAAAAAAGTAGAGAGTGCTATTTGGGATGCAGATCCTTAAGGAAAATAACAGCCATACAGAATGTTATTTTCGTAAAGTAGCAGGAAGTTTTCTAAAAACTAAGCCAACACAAAAATGGAGTAAGGAGGTCTTGCCAATCGTAATGAGTGCAAGTAGGGGTACAGAAAATACGCAAGAGGAACCTGGAATTTGCAACAGAAAACTGGCAAAGGAACAAAGGTATTGGGAACCAATTGCTAGAGAGAAAACGGTAATAGTGTGGGCTGAAGCAGAGAAGACATTTTGAATGCAGGCTAGAAACTGCCTTCACTACCAGGGATTGATAGTAGAGTCATACCTCTCAACTGTACATATTTTTGCCTCATACTTTTGGTCCATTTTTCATAAAATTGTGGCTTTCTGGCAAATTAGTGGCAAATCATTAAATATTGAAGTTAGAAAATAATGACAGACATTTGAGTTTTAGACTTCATACCCTTTAGAAAATTCATGCTAATGTACAACCTTTTATTTTATCATCTTTCTGAGTTTATAAGAGCAATATTTAAAAAATGTCCCTATTTTTAGGCCTTTGTCCTACTTTTATTCATGACTTTGTCCAGATTTCACACTCTAAGAGGTTGAGAGGTATGAAGAGTATAGGCAAAAGAAGGGGATAGGGGAATCATAAGTGAAAGACCTGCTCTGGTAGAGTTTTTAGTTGAATCTAGAAAAGAAGCTGCTGTTAAAAAAGGGATAATTAGTAGGGCATATAAAATGCTGCATAATAGCTTCAAGAATCAGTTAGAGGTGATTAGAAAAGACTGGGGAAGAAAGACTGGAAAAGCAATTTACAAGAAAACTATTGGAGAACATATGTACGGCTCCCAAGTATGCGTCAAAGTCCAGAAGGTTTATGATCTTTACTTGCAAGTATTTGCATATGTATTTTCATATCCCAAGCAGACTTCAAAGGATTTTTCCTCAGGTAGATAGCAAATGTTGGACGTGTGATGGGGAAGGAAGAGGTAATTGGTAAAATCTGTTTTGGGAGTATAGTGAATTAGCAGGTTTTAAAAATTCCTTACAGAGTACTCTGTCAGACATATTGGATGAGCAAATGGCTGTAAATAAGGAAATTATTCTTTTTGAGTTGGGACACAGGATGTGATTAGTAAGTCCTTATTAAGTTTAATACTGTTGACTACCAAAATAATTACTAAACAGTGGAAATCAAAGTATAAGCCAACTGTATTTGAATTAGTGAATATTATAAAAAAGGTAGAAGAACCATAAGGAGGATTTTTAGAAAAGGGAATGAGCAAATTACTTAGAAATAAATGGACATTGTGAGAACAATATATGCAGAATAATGCTCAGGAGGAGGAGAATGAGTGAGGGTTGAGGGAAGGCAGGAATTCACCAATTTGTTTAATGTTGGACTGATGATAGTCACAAAGAAAGAAAAGATATATGATGTATACTGTATGTAAATGGAAAAAGTTTTCTTTTATTTTAATGTATGTTTGCCTATTGTAGAACAGAGCGTGTGTTGTGACTTTAAGAAGCATTTCAAAGTGAGAGCACATGCGTATAAATAAAGAGCATGTACAGGCAGCAGTGCCATTTTGAGTGAATAGCCAGAGTGTTAACATGTATCAGTGCAGTAGTCAGTCTGTTTATAAGTTTAAGTTTTTAAGTTAGTAAGCCTCAATCCTGATGTGCTTGTATGTAATAAAGCTGCTTGAACTGAACCCACAACTGTTCATCTGTTTTATCCTGACCAGACGAGCAATATGGTGCCAGAAGTGGGATGTCTGAATGACATGGTGTCAGAAGTAGCATACCTGAACGACATGGTACCAGGAGTGGCGTATCTGAATGACATGGTGTTGGAGGTTTCATCCCAACCTGCTCAAATGATTAAAATGGTCAGTAACGAATTTCAGGTAATAAAAAACTCACATACATGATTTATTTTGTAAAGAAAACGATACGAAGAATTTGCAAAACACAAAATACATTATTAATCAAACAAAGAGCACAAAACTTGTTATTGATTAAACAAAATGTTCAAAACCATGATATTTGATAATATTCGAAGTACTTATGAGAGTGTTCAGAACTACTTCTGATTTGCATAATGAGCATGTTAAAAGTAAAACAAGCACAAGAAAACTATAATGAACATGATAAAAGTCAAATGACCATAACAAGTACAATAAAAGGGCAAATGAGCATGGAAAAACAAAGTGACTGCATCTCTTTAGTAAACTACCACATTTTTAGATATGAGCTACTGTTTTATTGACTAAAGCTACTCAAAGTTTAACTAGAGTTGTTTAAAGTATCTCAGAGTGTCCAAAGTATTTGCAGTGTGTGCTTTATTACAGTACAGTTATTTCAAAGAGTTTACTGTGTGGAAAGTACAGCCAGAATATAGTCATTTCGAGAATTTTCTTGTGCTGTGTACAGTTCATTCGCAAAGTGCAGTCATTTCAAAGTGTTTCTTACATTGTACAGAGTTATTTCACAAAGTACAGTCATTTCTTGTGCTGTGTACAGTTATTTTGCAAGGTGCAGTCATTTTGAAGTGTTTCTTACACTGAAAAGGGTGGTTTCACAAAGTACAGTGATTTCAAAGTGTTCTTGTGCTATGGAAACTTATTTCACAAACTGTAGTTATTTCAGAGAGTCTATTGTGGTGTTGAGCATAATTACAAGTTTCTGGTATAAATTTTTGATTTATGTGTGTATGTTCTTACATAACTCCAAGGGTCTTTATTACTGTATATTTGCATGGCAGAGGCATTTTGCAGACCCGCTCAACTTATGTTTGATCATAATATTACACAGAATTGCAGAGTATTAGTATTTGAGCAGGAATACAATATTACCATACAAGCACCTGTTTTTGACAAAAATGCACGTACAAGGGCATTTATTCTGCTTAATCTAGCAGGGTCAGAAGTCATTGAAAGAGCATTCATTTGTGTATGCACCAGCATTATATGCAGGAAAAGGGAAAAGCAGTCATATTGCTGTAAAAGCTGAATCAAGGGAGTACCCTAAGTGCTTGAAACGTAAATTTAGAGAAACGTGTAACTCCCAGACAAATGTTACATAGGAGAGACACTTATTTTATACAAGAGATCAAAAGCCAGGAGAAACATTTGCTGCTTACATTACTGACTTGGGAAGCAAAGCTAAAATGTGCAGATTTGGTGATCTGAAAGATGAGTTGATAAAGGACAGGCTTGTGTGTGGTGTTAATAATGCTGCAGTGAGAAAGATTTTGCTTCGAGACAGTGATTTAATGTCGAGGAAAGCCATAGAGATTTGTCAAATATATGAGCTTACAGAAAGGCACACAAATATGCTTGCAAGTGATAAGAGCATGGTTCCTGTAGAGCAAACATAGACAACATGCAGCATGGCAGCTGCAGGCCTTGCGGGATTTCCAGGGAGACCCCATACCTTTCCAGCAAGTTCTAAGACTAGCTCAGTAAAACGGACATGCTCAGAGCATAAGAGTGAGTCAGCAAAACCCAATTCAAGTCTCATTGTTAACTGTCATAATTGTGGTGCCAATCACGAGTCCAAAAGAGAAAAGTGCTTAGCATTTGGTAAGCGATGCCACAGGTGTAAAAAATGGAACCACTTTCAAAAGCTTTGTAAGTCAAGCAAGCGTCATTAGTTTATTAAAAAAGCTCACTCAAAAAAGCAAGTTGATCAGGTAGAAAGCTGCAACTCTGCTTTCTGTGTAGATGGTGTATCAGTGGTTGGTGAAAAGGTTAATGGAGTACATTTGTTTGACAAAAAATTAAGTGTTTTGTACTGTCTTGATTAATGGTAAACCCACTGAGCTCAAAGTGGACACTGGTTCAAAGTGCAATATTATGTCAGCAGAAACATTTGCTAGAGTAAAAGCTGGTGAACAGCTTAATTTGGGCAGTTGTGCAAAGCTTGTTGCTTATGGAGGTGAAGAGATTCAAACCGAAGGCTTAGTAGGGCTTTCATGCTCTTGAGCTGGGAACAGTTACATCTTGCAATTTTATGTAATCAAAAGACCTGTACAGTCATTATTAGGTCTCAGACACAGTTTAAAAAGGAAACTGCTTACTTTTACCAAAGAAGTCCATCATGTAAGCACATGTCCTAGTTCCAGTTTCACCGATGTTATTTTCTCAGAATATGCTGATGTTTTTAAGACAAGCTAGGTAAACTTCCAGTTGTGTACTCCATGAAATTAGACCCAGAGGTCAGTCCAGTGGTCAGACCAGCAAGAAGAGGTCCGATAGCTATGCAGGATAGATTTAAAGTCCAGTTAGATAAAATGGTGCAGCAAGGTGTGATTTGTCCAGTTACGGAAGAACCAATTGAATGGGTGTCTTCCATGGTAGTCGCTCATAAGAAAAGCTCAGATGAAATCAGAATACGTATTGACCCAAGAGACTTAAACAAAGCATTAAAGAGACCCCACCATCCTGTGCATACAATCAAGGAAGTTGCTACCCTGATGCCAAATGCCACAGTTTTTTTTCTGTCTTAGATGCGAAGAGTTCATTTTGGCAAGTAATGGTTGATCGCAAATCTTCACTACTGACTACATTCAGCACACCATTTGGTAGATACAGATTTCTCAGAATGCCTTTTGGAATAAATTCTGCTAGTGAATGCCTTTTGGAATAAATTCTGCCAGTGCCAGAAAGCTGCAACTCTATTTTCTGTGTAGATGGTGTATCAGTGGTTGGCGAAAAGGTTAATGGAGTAGATTTGTTTGGCAAAAAATGAAGTGTTTTGTACATTCTAGATTAATGGTAAACCCACTGAGCTCAAAGTGGACACTGGTTCAAAGTGCAATGTTATGTCAGAATAAATTCTGCCAGTGAAGTCTTTCAGCATGAAATAGAGCACATTTTTTCAGGCTGTCCGTGTGGTATAATAGTAGATTATTTACTAGGTGGAGGCAATAGTGAAGCAGAACATGACAGAAACCTCAGGAAAGTTCTGGAAAGAGCACATGAAGTGAATCTAAAGCTCAGTCCTCTGAAATGTAAATTCAGGCTACCAGAAGTTATTTATGTTGTTCGTTTATTTACCAGTACAGGTTTACGACCAGATCCTTCCAAACAGCCATTCTTGAAATGCTAGCTCCAGACAATGTCCAAGCCTTACAGTGTTTTCTTGGTATGAAAAAAGTTAACAATTGCCTGCTGGTTAACACACACTGAAGATGCACCCAGATTTGCATACAGAAATAAGAAAAATCTTTATAAATTACTTTGTTGCTCTGACTTTAGAACTGTAATTAATGAAGGTACTTATGAAGGAACTAAATCCTGCAAAAGATGTAATTATTGTAGTTATTTGGCTAACATCAGTGCCTTTATACACCCACTTACAGGTGACTTCATTAATGTTAAAGTAAATGCTAGTTGTGACACTAAACACGTTATATACTTAGCTAGTTGCACAACATGCTCATCTTTCTATATAGGAAAGACAGATAGGATGTTCAAAGAAAGAATTAGGGAACATCTATGTCAAATTCGTATTCGATCCGAAGTCAATGCATTATCTAAACACATAATGAACAAGGGAGACAACCATAGTTTTATTTTTTCTGCTTTACAAGTCACAGAAGTGAGTGCAAGAGGAGGTGACATCAGAAATCTAACAGAATCCATAGAAGCAGAATGGATTATTAAGACTAGGGCCCACTTACATCCAGGACTCAACGATAGAGTGCCTTTGAAGCCCGCCCTTAAAAAGAAGAGACATAGACTTTAGATACAAGTCTATATCCACCATACATTCTATACTAGATGTACATCACATTACATATACAATTTAAAATTAATTTCTAGACATTATTGCTCAGTTTTTATCAGTGTTACATCACATTTTATCAAATGTTAGTATTAAATGATACAATTTTGCCCATCTATTTGCACAGTATATGTTTTTATTCACATACGTGTTATTATGTATACTCTTCATTTATTATTATATATGTAAGAACATCAAAACATACATACATATATTTGTACATAATCTTATACACATATATTTACATACATTTATATACACTTATATACATTCTTGTATTTATGTAATATATATATTTTATATATACATTATTCATGTTTAGCTAGTAGTATTATTGTCCATATATTTTAACATGATTTTAAATAGTTATGTACATTTATAATAAATAATTCTATCTTATTTTTAAACTGACAGTTGTTTAGTATATGTCTTTTAATGTTAGTTGATTAATTAATACTGTTTAATCAATTGAATACGTGTACAAAAGTGAGCTACTGATAGGTTGTCTTTGTGGTTTGAAAAAGCTGTAAGCGAAAGCGCTCACCCGAATAAACTGTGTTTCATGTTCACGTAACTATGTATCTTTTTTTGGACTGAACAGTCGATTTATTGAAGATTTTTTTGGGAAGATTCTACAGAAGTATATCTTAATGTGGATTTTATGTGAGTGTGGCATTAATAGCTTAGACTGAATAGTCTATTTTTTGGAAAGACTTCCACAGCGTTACGCTCTATACAATTTGTTACGAGAGCTGCAGAATTGGTATGAACTGAACTGTGCATCTTCCGTGTGTGTTAACCAGCAGGCAATTGTTAACTTTTTTCATATACTGGCCTTTTATATCCTGCTAGTTTTCCTGTGTTCACCAGGGGTTATATTATTAATTATATTACTTGTTTTCTTGGTATGGTTAACTATTTGGGCAAGTTTATACCAGACTTCAGTGAATTATCAGCATCCTTAAGAGAGCTGACAAGCAAAAATGTTACCTGGTCATGGTTGGAACAATACCAGAAAGCATTTGATAACAGGAAATTGCCATTCCACCAACATTAAGATACTATAATGTCCACAAACAAGTAATTCTTTCCTGTGATGCTTCAAAGTTCAGTCTTGGTGCATTTATTCTTCAAGAGGGCAGATCAGTAGTCTATGCATCTAGAACTCTTACCCAAACTGAGATGCAGTATGACTCAGATTGAGAAGGAACTTTTGGCAATTGTGTTCGCATGTTTGAAGTTCCCTGATTATATTTATGACTGAGGTATCCAGATTGAGACTGATCATCAACCTCTAGTCACTGTTTTAAAGAAGCCTGTGTATACAGCTTCAGCAAGACTACAAAGAATGATGCTCAGGTTACAAAAGTACAACTTTATAATGGTCTATACAAAAGGCAAACTTCTTTATCTGGCTGATCCCTTATCCAGATCGCCCAGAAATACCACAGAAGAGCTTGATACAGAGAATTTTGACTTCAGTGTCATGGAAGTGCATCATTTTTCTACCACAAGACTTGATAAGCTAAAAGAATGCACAAAGGCTGATCCAGTTTTGCGAAAGCTCAACCACTTCATCAATATTGGATTGCCATCAAAGCAATCTTGAGTACCAACAGAAGTGCAACCTTATTTTCCTTACAGAGATGAGATGTTGATGAAAGATGGTATAATTTTCAAAGGTCCTAAAATTGTTGTTCCTGCTTCCTTACAACATGAGTACATCCAGATTTTGCATCGTGGTTACCCAGGTTCCGAAACTGCCAAAAGAAGGGCGAGACTAGTGTTTTGGCCTTTTCTATCAAAAGATATAGATAAAGTACTTTCATCCTGTACAGTATGCAATAGTACTAAACTCCATTTGCAAAAAAAAGCCACTTCAGCTAAGCCAGAGTCCTGAACTACCTTTATCAACAGTAGCCACTGACATATTTGAGTGGAATAGTCAACATTACTTAGTGTTGGTAGACTCTTATTCATATTGGTTTGAGACATCATTTCTCAGTGCATGATAGTCCACACAAAGTTATTTCTGAAAGGTGTCCAGTTTACCAGTCAGCTGTTTCTGAAATTTGCAAGAGTGGGACTTTGTCCATGTTGCCAGTAGTCCTGAGTACCCACAGTCAAACGGCCTAGCTGAATGTGCAGTACAAAGTGCAAAGCAATTACTAGAGAGGTCAAAGCATGACAGTACTGATTGTTTTTTTTTAATTTGCTTAATCTCAGAAATATACCCCATGACAATTTACTTTGTTGACCTGCTCAGATACTTCTGTCTAGGCAAACCAGAACAACCTTGCCTATCAGTTCTAGTTTGTTGGTGCCTAATGCTAAAAACACCAGAGCAATCAAAGCCCAACTATTCAAAAAGTGTTCTTTTCAGAAGTCCCACTATGATAAAACAAGCAGATTTCTTTGTCTATTGAAATAAGGAGAGATAGTGAGGATACAAACGGTGAAAGGTTTTGATCGAACCGATCAACTGAAAGTGAGAGGTGTATGTGCCAAGCTGAGATCTTACTTAATAGAATCTGAGGGTATAGAATACAGAAGAAATCACAGGCATCTTCTTCCGATGTCTGAATTGATATTGCAGCATTGGACTGTGATACAAACTCTAAATCTCAGAGCACTCCAGACAATGTTCCTGTTGAGGAACATGTCTCAGTACCTCTTCCCATTTCTGATAATGTCCCCGATTGCCTTGACGTTGAATATTCATTAAAGACAGTCCCTATTGCTAAACGCAGTCCTAATTTTATGTCACACGATCAGGTCATATTTCCATACCTAGTATAAAATATACAGCAACCTGGAAATTATTTTTTCATTTGTAATTAGTCCTGTATAATTGCATGTCAGTGATTATTGTTGTCATTGTTACTATGCATGACATCAACACAATTCCACAAACAAGGTAAAAGAAATGAAGGAAAGCAGGTAGCCAGGAGTAGGTCCACCACTGTTTTACTGAATCAAATAACCGTAAGTGCTTTCGTCAAGTTCCTTACAAGACTTCATTAGATAAAAAATTAACTGAAAAGCCAAGTTTAAAAATCCTTCCCATATCACATGATTCACCCCCAAGTTGATTACCTAATTGACTAATTAACTGATTAAAATCAACAGTGAATGTGCAAAAGAAAAAAAGGGAAAGAAATCACATTATACAACATCTTAAAACACATAAATTTAAAACTTTAAAACTATGAATATGTATATGTATCATTGTGTGAAGAACCATAATAACCAAATCTATCCAAGTTGTGCCTTCATTTTTAATACACAACCAATAGATGCTAGTTCCTTTAAACCAGGAAAACCCACAGCATTTAAACTTAATATCCAGTAAAGTTCCCGGTTTTCCAGAAACAGCTGCCAAGGTCCACCCCTTTTATTCTGTTTGATCTGCTCAATCACAGTGGATTTAAAATAATGTTCAGGAAATTCCAGGATGTGCCTATAAAGTGCATTTGTAGTTTTTTTTAACCGTATGTCATAATTATGTTCATAGATGCATTACTTAAGCATCCGCTCCGTCTTGCCGATGTAAAAGGCAGGACATCACTGACATAATGCCCCATAAACTACCCCGGTACTGTTACAGTTGTACTGAAGCTGAAACCATTAATTTCAAATAGTTCCCCCACATAAATGAATTTACAAAAATGGCGCATGCCACATTGGTATATACACCTAACTTGGGAATTGTCAACTTCGATCATGGGTCTTTCCACCAAATTTTTAATGTTAAGTCCCCTTCTCCACACAATTGAAGGCTTTGTGCTAACTTTACCTCTAACCTCACCATCCCCAGTTAAAAGACCCCAGTTCTTTTGTAAGATTTCTTGAATTTGCTGGTGCTCAACAGAATATCTGGTAATAAAGGACAGTCTAAAACTAACATTATGAATTACTTCTGTCCCATTTCCTTCCCTGTTGAATGTAGAATTACTAGTAACAGAACAGTTTTGAGGGTTTATCAAATTTCCAACCAATGGTAGTGAATAAATACCCAGTTGTCTCTTAACCACTACTTCTTTTTAATTTCCTGTACAAAAGCTGCAGGGTAGTCTCTCTCTATGAACATGTCTTCCAAAAGACTACATTCCCTTAGAAAGGAATCAAAATTAGAGACCATTCTTGAAGCTCTGACAAATTGTCCCTTGACCACCGCTTTTTTCTGAGGGAGGGGGTGAAAACTGTCAAAATGCAAGGATGCATTTGAGTATGTGGGCTTCCTATAAATGGTGGAAACGTATCTCCCATGCACCACATCCTTTTCTAATCTTACATCCAAATAACTGATGCTGTCATTCCCCACCACGTGTAAACTGAAAAAAAATTAGTTGTGATATTTATGTAATCCATGAAATTAATAACACTGTTGTTGTCACCCTTCCAAATGAAAAACAAATCATCCAAATATCTCAAGTATAAGATACAGTCATTAAACCTAGAATAACCAAATAGAAGTCTTCGTTCCCACTAGCACATGACAGTGTTGGCATAAAGTGGCCCACAAGAGGCTCCCATAGCAACACCTACTTGTTGAAAAAAATACTGTTCGTCAAAATAAATATAATTATTTTTCAACACAATTTCCATCATTTCTGTGTAGGTGTTGATACAGTCTTTTTCCTAAACAGATACTCACTGAACCAATCCAACCCAATGTCATGTGGAATTACAGTGAATAGATCTTTTACATCCACCGTAAAAATATGAGACCACTATCAAATACAACACTATTAGATTTGGAAAGAAAGTCCCATGAATCAATACAGAGATGAACCTCTTGTCTTAATAAATTTTTCAGTTTAACATCCTAAAATTTTGCAATGGGAAAAGTGACAGAGTTACGAGCATCCACAATCGGACAGAATGGTGGGTCCACAATCTGTTTATGTAATTTAGGAAGTCTAAAAATAGTGGTGATAGTAGGAGTATCCATTTTTAAATATTTGTATTCAGGTAAAGAAATACGTCCTTCCATGAGCCTATCACTTAGTTGTACCTTGATCCTGTTATAGGCGATATTTACCTCTTTCCTAGAGACTTGACAATACGTGTTAGTAAATAAAATCTTGTACATACTTTCAACATAATCTTGTACATCAAGAATCACAACTCCCCCACCCTTGACAGGTTGTATAATCCTGACTTTTTGTTGTTGTATCAAGGACAATATTTCCCTTTCCTCAGGTTTTAAATTGCTTGAATATGAATGTCTAAATAAAATAAATTGCTTGAAAATGAATGTCTAAAGTCAAATTCACAAACTTTCTCAAAGAATTGCAGGCTAGGGTGAGTTGGTGGGTTACAAACACTAGAAAGTCTCAAGTCATTGTTGAGATCTATCCCACTGTTACTAAATAAAATACTTAAATTCATTTTATGAACACAAAGTTTTAAATCCAGAATTAACTGGGAAAGATTGTATCTGAAACTAGGGACAAAAGTAAGCCCCTTGGCAAAAACATCAGCAGTCTCACCAGAGTGCTCCTAAGAACTGTAATTAAATACCTTAAAGTCCCAGGTACTATTAAATAAAATGCATGGTTCATTGCTGTCATCAGGCCTAAGCCCTTGCATAATTAATTCCATGTTTGGTTCCGTCTCCAACCCTTCAGCTGGTTGTAGGATAAATTCCTCCTCTGTTGTCCACGCTAGTTCCATTGTGGCTTTTATTTCCCGATCCATTGGTCTGTTCCTGTTGTTGTATTCCTAATCCTCTCGGAATGCCTTGGGCCTACTATGGACTTCCTAAATTACATAAATAGATTCTGGACCCACCATTCAGTCCGATTGTGGATGCTCATAACTCTGTCACTTCTCCCATTGCAAAATTTTTGGATGTTAAACTGAAAATTTTATTAAGACAAGAGATACATCTCTGATTCAGGGGACTTTCTTTCCAAATGTAATAGTGTTTTATTTGATAGTGGTCTCATATTTTTTACGGTGGATGTAAAAGCTCTATTCACTGTAATTCCACATGACATTGGGTTGGATTGGTTCATTGAGTATCTGTTTAGGAAAAAGATTGAACAAGACTGTATCAAGACCTACACAGAAATGATGGAAATTGTGTTGAAAACTAATTATACATTTTTTTGACGAACAGTATTTTTTTCAACAAGTAGGTATTGCTATGGGAGCCTCTTGTGGGCCCCTTTATGCCAACATTGTCATGTGCGAGTGGGAACGAAGATTTCTGTTTGGTTATTCTGGGTTGAATGACTGTATTTTATACTTGAAATATTTGGATAATTTGTTTTTCATTTGGAAGGGTGACAACAGTGTTATTAATTTCATGGATTATATAAACAACAATTTCATAGATTATATAAGCAACACAACTAATTTTCTTCAGTTTACACATGTGGTGGGGAATGACAGCATCAGTTATTTGGCTGTAAGATTAGAAAAGGATGTGGTGCATGGGAGATACGTTTCCACCATTTATAGGAAGCTCACATACTCAAATGCACTCTTGTATTCTGACAGTTTTCAACCCCTCCCCCAGGAAAAAGCGGTGGTCAAAGGACAATTTATTAGAACTGCAAGGATGGTCTCTAATTCTGATTCTTTTCTTTCTTGGGGGATGTAGTCTTTTGGAAGACATGTTCATAAAGAGGGACTACACTGCAGCTTTTGTAGAGGAAATTAAAAAAGAAGTAGTGGTTAAGAGACAACTGGGTTTTTATTCACCCATATTGGTTGGAAATTTGATAAACCCTCAAAACTGTTCTGTCACTAGTAATTCTACATTCAACAGGGAAGGAAATGGGATGGAAGTAACTAACAATATTAGATGTTAAGTTGTCAATCTCGCCTTCATTCTTGCTGGATGGGTTCGGAGCCGATCCTCGGCTCCAACTCGGCACTTGCTAAGCTCGAGAGTCACTTTTACCAGCTCGAGGCAGCCCCATATCCCATGATGCAAGGCAGTAATTACCCAGATCTCATTTGCCGCTTCGCTAATGAGGCCATCCTTTTTACCAGCTCCTGGTAAGTGATTTTTTCTTGCTATTTGTAAGGTTTTAGGTGTCTCAAAACTCTAAAATTTTAGTCTTTATATCCCTTCCGTGTACTTTATTCACTTAGCTCCATACCCATTTCCCCTTAGTTCACTTAGTCATAGTTTCAGTGTTTCGGGCCTTAGGCCTTTCCCACCCTCACAGTTCCTGTCAGGATTTCTCTCAGGTGTGTGTGTGTGTGTGTGTTGTATCACTGTTATAATAATAACTAATTTATTAGTTATTAATAATAATTTTAGTTGTTAGTGTCTTTGTTTGGTCTGATTGGTGTGTGTGTGTATTTTAGGACTGAGACATGTCCAAAGATACTAGGGTCTCAGGTTTCAAGAAGTGTGACTCGTGCTGTCAGAAGATGTCTCTGACAGACGGTCACACTTCTTGTATTTATTGCCTGGGACCCCTACACCTGCAGGACTCCTGTGCTATATGTCATTCTTTCAGCCAGAGAGTCCTGCAGGAACGTAGGAATAAGTTGATCCTCAGGGGTCTTCTTAAACCAGAGAGCTCCCCGGCTAAGGTCAGCTCCGGGAAGCCCTCCAAGCCTCCCAAGACTCAGGCTTTGGTGTCCAAGTCTGTGGTCTTGGTTCCGACTCCGCCGGAGTCGACATCGGCTCCGTCCGGAGCCGATCTTTCCTTGTTAGAAGTTTCAGTACTGGCGCCGGTCGGCGCCGATACCCTGGCTTCGGCACCTGTGTCGGCTCCATCTGGAGCCGACACCCTAGCGTCGAAGCATGTCTCGGCTCCGGCTGGAGCCGAGATATCTTTGCCTCCTCTCGGAGCCGACAAGTTGTCGGCTCTGCCTGGAGCCGAACGTTCTTCGGCTCCGATGGCTCCGTCCAAGAAGAGGTCTAGATCTCCTTCTTTGGAATCTATACACTCGGCTCCAGCCTCTCCCTTGCTTTCGGAGCGGAGAAATCGGAGCCGATCATCGAGGTCTTCCAGGCTCTCAGACCACGACTTAGAGAGAGTGGTGAGTAGGCTATTAAAATCACAGGCAGTAGCCCAGATGCTCCATTGCCCGTCTCATCAGACGTCAGCTATTCTACACCCCCCCTGAGATTCCTTCTTCGACTCTCCTACAGAGTTCGGAGCCGGAGATTATTGGTACCATGACTGTTGCTGCTTCGGAGCCGATACCACACCTTTCGGCTCCGTCGTCCTTGACTCCTATCTCCTCCTTGAGACCTTCCTTGGAGGGATCCGGGCGTCGGGCTTCCCTGGTCGGTTACGAGGGGGCGAGTGGCATCGAACCCTTGTCCGACCCCGTTCTCCCTCTCGGAGCTTCGGCCTTGGTGAGCTCGGCCCCGACATCTGCTTCTGAGCCTTCCCTTTCGGTGAGACTAGGGATCCCTGTTTCTTTGGAGCGGGATCTCTCGGCCCTCCCTGGAAGGGGAGCCTTCGAGGTGATGAGGAGTGTGCTGGCCCCAGAGCTTAGCCAGCAGTCGGTTCCTTTAGCTCCTCCCTCTATGGTGCCTGTAGATGCCTCTTCCCGCTCTCTTGCTCCCGGACCCAGAGATCCATCGCCCCAGGTTTCCCCATTGGGAAGGACTTCCTCTTCCGAGGTTTCTCCTGATCCTTCAGGTGAACCCCCACGTAAGAGGACCTGCAAGAGGAAGCATTTAGACTCCCCTGAGTCTACAACATCAGATACCGATTTAGATGAGTCGGAGGGGTCCCCAAGATCTCCCTCTGAGGATGTCTCCTTTTCAGACATCCTTGAACTCTTGAAACAGAGGGGGAACTGGCCTTCCATTAATCCCTCCGAGGATGAATCGGTATACCTGGAGGCTTTTGGATCTCGACCCTCCACCTCCTGGGTGTCTCCGCCTTTCGACCCCCTCATGGAAGTCATAGCTCGAAAGGCGTGGGCATCTCCTGATTCGGTGGAACCAGTCCACAGGAGACCTTCAAAGTTTATTACGGCCCCCGCTGAAAAACAGTTTCTTACTAAGGGTGTCCCGGTTGATGCCATGGTGGTGGCGGCCGCCACCAAAAAGGAACTTGCAGATCCTTCCATGCCAGTCCATCCTCCTAACAAGGAATCTAGGTCCATGGACAGGTATGGCAAGCGGATGTTTTCCTCAGCGACCTTTGCTATGCGTTCGCTGAATTATTTATGTCACTTCACCAGACTTCAGAGAGACATCCTCAAAGAACTGGGTGAAGTAGTACAGGATCCGTCAGCGGCAGGGGCTCAAGAAAAGATTGCCTCTCAGCTGGGAATCCTTAATTCCATAACCAACTCCTCCATGCGGCTCATTTCTTATGCAGCCAATGGGGTGAGTAGAGCTGTAGGCACAGGAGTGGCTCTCAGACGTCAGTCCTGGATGCGGCTCTGTAATTTTGCAGACCCCTTTAAGGCGTCCTTCACAAACTCTCCCTTTGATGGGACAACATTGTTTGGCCCTCAAGTGAAGGACACTTTGACCAGGTGCGAGCAAGACGGCAAGACTCTTTCTGCCGTAGGAGTCCGTTTCTCCACCCCTTCTAGACCTTATCCCAAGGGTCAGAAGGGAGGGAAAATGTGGTTCCGAAAATCTCAGGGAGTCACGCCTGACGCACGTGGTCAATTTACCCCCAGAGGCAGAGGGGGTAATAACACAGACGCCCTAGGGGCAGAGGAGGTCTGCAGAACCAGGGCAGCAGAGATCCTCTCTCTGACAAGCCCTTCCAGCATCCCTGAGGTGTTGCCCGACTGTCCACCCTTGGAGGCAGTCGGGGGGAGATTGTCTCTGTACCCAGAAGCCTGGTTTTCCCTCTCTCAAGACAATGGGTACAGTCGATCATATCCGAGGGTTACAAGATTCCTTTCGAGGAAAGCCCCTTCCCTCAAAAAGGTTCCCTTCCAGACGTTCCACCTTGTCTAAGGGAAATTGCAAAACTAGAGGTTTCAAAGCTTCTAAAAAAAAGGGCCATCCAGCCAGTATCAACAGATCATTTAGGGTCCGGAATCTACTCAAGGTTCTTTTTGGTCCCCAAAATGACGGGAGACTGGAGACCAATATTAGACCTCAGCAGGCTCAACAAGTCTGTCAAAAAGACAAGATTTCGGATGGTCACACTTCAATCGATTTTGCCCTTTCTGGGCAAAGACAACTGGATGTGCTCCATAGACCTTCAGGATGCGTACTATCATATAAAAATCCGCAGACGCTCCAGAAGTTTTCTCCGCTTTCGGCTGGGGACCAGTCACTTTCAATTCAGAGCCCTGCCCTTTGGTCTCACTACAGCCCCCAGAGTGTTCTCCAAATGCATGGCAGTGGTCACGGCTCACCTGAGATGTCAAGGATTCCAGGTGTTTCCGTATCTCGACGACTGGCTCCTCTCAGCCACCACCAAGCATCAACTTCTCCAAGCCAGAGATTACACTCTACGTCTCTGCGGTCACTTAGGAATCTCAGTCAACTTCGAAAAGTCTTCCTTATCGCCCTGCTAATCTATTACCTTTATAGGTGCAAATCTAGACACTACTCGGATGTCAGCAAACCTAACAAGTCAGAGAATCCTAGATATCCAAAACCACGTTCGGATCATCCTATCCAGCAAAAGGGTACAAGCCAGGTTGGTCCTGAAAGTGTTGGGCCTCATGGCAGCTGCCATCACACTTCTTCCTCTGGCCCGTTTTTACATGCGTCTCCTACAATGGATGTTGTTCACTCAATGGTCCTTCCAGCAGCTTCCCATGCGTCACAAGATCCTGGTGACACAAACCTGCAAGAACCATCTGTCCTGGTGGACTTCCTCTCCTCTAGTGCATCAGGGCAGACCTTTTGTTTCCCCGGCCCCGGTAGCCACGGTCACTTCGGATGCCTCCCTGATCGGGTGGGGGGGCATTATCAGGGCAGGATGGTTCATGGCACGTGGCAACTGTTCGAGTACCACCTGCACATAAATGTCCTAGAGATGAGAGCAGTGCTTTTAACGTTGCAAGCCCTCAACGACTTTCTTCCTTTAGGGACTATTGCAGTTCACACGGACAACATGTCCGTTGTGTGGTACATCAACAAGCAGGGCGGAACCAAGTCCTATCCCTTGTGTCGAGAAGCTCTCAGACTTTGGCAATGGGCGATCTCCTCTCATCGGTTTCTGGTAGCAACGCATATCCCCGGGAAAACCAACATAGTAGCGGACAGATTGAGCAGAGCTATACTCATGCCTCACGAGTGGTCTCTCAACCAATCCATAGTGGAGGAGATTTTTCAGAAGTGGGGCCGCCCATGCTGTGATCTTTTTGCTACACCCCAAAACAGCAAATGCCCAGACTTCTTCTCTCTCTTCCCACTTCCGGGCCATCCCCCCAGAGACGCTCTTACCCAAGATTGGCCCCGGGGACTCCTTTATGCTTTTCCTCCCTTTCCTTTGATACCACAAGTACTCCAGAAAGCTACCGTCTTGAGGGCCAAAATGATTCTCATTTCCCCTTACTGGCCTCGACAAATTTGGTTCCCGTTCCTTCATCGCCATCTTTTAGTGCAGCCTTGGCATCTGGACCCAGTTCCAGATCTTCTGATCCACCAGTCGGGTCAACTGCACCGGTCCGTTCCTTCCCTCAACCTCACAGCTTGGTTGCTCCACTTCCTTCCTTAGCCAGGCTTCCTATGATCTCTAACCCCGTTAGAGATATCATAGTAGCTTCTCTTAAGTCCTCTACCAGGAGGATTTACTCTAGCAAGTGGAAATGCTTCTCCTTTTGGGCTAAATCTAAGAACATAGACCCCTTTACTGCCCCTATTCAGTCGGTCTTGGATTTCCTAGCGGAAATTTTTCACTCAGGTTCTTCGTCTTCCACAGTCAAAGTTCATTTGGCAGCAATCTCGAATTTCCATGTCGGATTTGCAGACCACAGCATTATGTCCCACAAACTTTGTAAAGCTTTTCTCAAAGGAGTGTTCCTTCTTAAACCCCCTGTTAGAGATCCTCCACCACAGTGGGACCTAAATCTAGTGCTGACATCCCTGATACTTCCCCCTTTCGAACCGGCTGCTTCATGTTCATTACAGTTTCTTTCTTGGAAGACACTTTTTCTAGTCGCTATTACCTCGGCTAGAAGAGTGTCTGAACTTCATGCCCTCTGTGTTCGTCCCCCTTATTTGGTCTTTCACAAGGACAGAGTATCCTTGAGAACCAATCAATCTTTTTTGCCCAAGGTTGCTTCTAAGACAAATTTAAACCAATCCATTGATCTCCCTGTATTTTTCCAAATTATTCTAACAGGGCGGAACAAAAATTGCATTACCTGGATGTTCATCGCCAACTCAGATATTACTTGGACAGAACAAAACAATTTAGGAAATCCGATCAGCTCTTCCTTTCTTATGCTGAAAATAAAAAAGGTCTCCCTGTTTCTAAAGTGACCTTATCCAGATGGCTATCTTCCACCATTTCTGACATTTATCAGCTTAGGGGCAAACAGCTGAACTCAAAACCTAAAGCTCATTCCACAAGAGGTCTAGCCACTTCTACAGCCTTTCAGGCTAGACTACCCTTAGATACTATTTGTGCAGCAGCCACTTGGGCCACTCCTCATACCTTCGTTTCTCATTACAAATTGGATTTGGCTTCCAGGGACAGGGCAAGCTTTGGTTCCACTGTTCTCAAGAGTCTGTTCCATTGAGCCACCCAGGATAGAGGTGCTAGGGACGCGGTCCCATCCAGCAAGAATGAAGGCGAGATTGACAACTTAACATTTAGAAGTTATGTACCTACCATAACGTTCCATGTTAGTTGTCTTCTCTCGCCTTCTTTCTTGTGTCCCTCCCTCCTGTCCCCCTAGCCTGGACAGACCTTGATCTCCCCTTTTCTCTGGAAGATTCTTCTTCCTTGGACACCAGATAGTTCTTGTCCTTGATTACCTGGTTTCCCCTACAGCCTTTTTAGGTTAGTTGTTTCTCTTTCCTTAGTGGAAAGTTTTTATAGGCAGTTTTTCCTCTAGATACCAAACGAGATCTGGGTAATTACCGCCTTGCATCATGGGATATGGGGCTGCCTCGAGCTGGTAAAAGTGACTCTCGAGCTTAGCAAGTGCCGAGTTGGAGCCGAGGATCGGCTCCGAACCCATCCAGCAAGAAAGAAGGTGAGAGAAGACAACTAACATGGAACGTTATGGTAGGTACATAACTTCTAATTTTAGACTGTCCTTTATTACCAGATATTCTGTTGAGCACCAGCAAATTCAAGAAATCTTACAAAAGAACTGGGGTCTTTTAACTGGGGATGGTGAGCTTAGAGGTAATGTTAGCACAAAACCTTTTATTGTGTGGAGAAGGGGACTTAACATTAAAAATTTGGTGGAAAGACCCATAATCGAAGTTGACAATGCCCAAGTTACGTGTATGTACCAATGTGGCATGTGCCATTTTTGTAAATTCATTTATGTGGGGTAACTGTTTGAAATTAATGGTTTCAGCTTTAGGATAAAAGGACATTACAACTGTAACAGTACCGGGGTAATTTATGGGGCATTGTGTCAGTGATGTCCTGCCTTTTACATCAGCAAGACAGAGTGGATGCTTAAGCAACGCATCTATGAACATAATTATGATATACGGTTAAAAAAAACTACAAATGCACTTTATAGGCACATCCTGGAATTTCCAGAACATTATTTTAAATTCATTGTGATTGAGCAGGTGAAACAGAATAAAGGGGGTGGACCTTGGCGGTTGTTTCTGGAAAACCGGGAAATTTACTGGATATTAAGTTTAAATGCTGTGGGTTTTCCTGGTTTAAGTGAACTAGCATCTATTGGTTGTGTATTAAAAACGAAGCCACAACTTAGACAGATTTAGTTATTATGGTTCTTCACAAAATTATACATATACATATTCATGGTTTTAAAGTTTTAAATGTATGTGTTTTAAGATGTTGTACAATGCGATTTCTTTCCCTTTTTTCTTTTGCACATTCACTGTTGATTTTAATCAGTTAATTAGTCAATTAGTTAATCAGCTTGGGGTGGATCATGTGATATGGGAAGGATTTTTAAACTTGGCTTTTCAGGTCATTTTTTATCTGATGAAGTCTTGTAATGAAGTTGACAAAAACACTTTTGGTTATTTGATTCAATAAAACAGTGGTGGACCTACTCCTGGCTTCCTGCTTTCCTTCATTTTTTTTACTATGCATGACATGTTTCTCAATGAGGGAGGATGTAGAACAGAGCTTGTGTTATGTCTTTAAGAAGCATTTCAAAGTGAGGGTACTTGCAGGCAGCAGTGCCATTTTAAGTGAGCAGCCATAATGTTAACATGTATGAGTGCAGTAGTCAGTCTATTTATAAGGTTATTTAAGTTTAAGGTACTAAGCTTTAATCCAGATGTGTTTGTATGTAATAAAGCTGATTGAACCGAACCCACAGCTGTTCATCTGTTTTATCCTGACTGGACGAGCAACACCTATGCACGGCCGGCCTTAGGCATAGGCGAACTAGGCAACCGCCTAGGGCGCCATGCAGGCCAGTCTTGTAAAGGGCGCAATTTTTATTTAGGTATTTTTCTCAGGCAGGCCATAAAGTTTGCACGTTCCCGCCCACTTTTACATATGCAGCAGTAGGCTTCAACAATTTAAACAACAACAAAAAAAAAAAACGTTCTTTACTACGCGGTACAAGTCTTCTCCTTTAAGGAGGTAAGGTTAATGATCGATAATGCGGAAAATCTGCATTGGCTCTGTGGAGTGAAGATTAGGAAATCTGCTTAGGTGGCGTTTTTGCTGGGGTCATTTTTGTTGCCCCTTGTGCTGCAGACTCACCTTATTACTTGATACATGTGAATTATCCTCCCAGCTACTAGTTCAGCTCCTAATTGCATACTGTGCTGCTGTAACGAGATGCACAGCACTGTAATGTTAGGTATACCCAAGTCCATTTTTCTTTCGGTTCCCAAACTGGATTAAAACATGCTGTTCTCGGCGGTTAGCAAACAAAATGCAAGCAGATGAGCCAGTGAAGGACGTAAATAAGGACGCTCTTTTCCCTTGCTCTCTGGAAACATTTCCAAGACATTGTGACTTATTGCAACATCCAGAATGTTGCAGACTGTTTTCAGCATCAAGTATTGCTTACTTGCAGGGATGGATATACAAAGTGTCACTGAAGCTGCTAACCTGCTTCTTTTTCATTATGATAAAGGGTTTTCTTCATTTTATGATGCATAGGGAGCTGTGTTTAGTGCCAAAACTCCTCACTCTCCTAACATGTGGTGTGTTGTCGGACTACTTGGTCTGCCGAGAAGGAGACATCCACATTTTGTTATGTTAGAAATACCTCTCTTGTTAATAAACATTTTGAGGTCTTGCAGTTTGGTTGATCCAGCCTCGCATAAACAGACAGTGTAACCTGCCGTGTAATGCAAGTCATTCAGTAATGCACTGTCAATACGTTCTTCTAAATTTTATATGGCTGAAAAAAGTAGAGCACCATTGAGTTATTTAATCGTGAGTGCATAATAATTTTCTTTTTCTTTCTTTAATTGTAAATCATGAAAATGAGCCTACAGAGTGCATCTGGGGCCTCCAGGTGCAGGCAACAAAAGCATTCCTAACAAGTATCCAGGAAGGGCTCCCAGTTCTCATGAACTATTTTACTCTTAGAAGTGTTTTCCATTCAAAATGTTGTTTGTAGCTGGGATATTCTGGTGTGAATGGTCTAGTGTGATTTTAGCTTCATCTAATGACTTGTTTGCTTGTTCTTGTTCAGGTCAAACACCCATTTGCCCCAAGGCCTACAGTGCTTTAATGTCACTACAAGCCTTGCAGAAATCATTGAATACCAGAGTTTTTGGTAGAGATAGGCTAGCTGTAACCTGGAACAATTCAGGGAAGGCATCTGCTCTACCATCATTCATTACAGAAAATAACAAGCTAAGTGGTCCAGGAATAGTAGTAAATCTGCAAGTATGAGTGTAAAGGTTTATGAGCATTCAGTTTCTCTTCGCAGTAAATAAAGTGACATCAGAACAAAACAAGAGTTTGACAGCTGGTGCACAATAGGGAACATGTTGCACACATTAATGTTTCTGTATTATTGATCTAGCATGTCCTTTAAATGCATAGTTCTACTGCAGTTTGTAAAGAAGTTAGAAATCTGGTCACACTAGTGAGGGGCTGACAAAAATGTTCAGGAACAATCTTATGTTAGCTTAGATTTAACTGTAAAATTGTATACACGTCTGACAGGAAAAGGACTTGAAGATAGTGTTGGGCAGTGCGAGAGTGTGATATACAGTAGTTATGGAGGCAAGGAAGCCAGATGTCAGTGAATAAGATCAAATTGGTGCCATTTTGGTGTATGACTAGTCATCACAGAGCCTTACCTTCACCAATGCATTAATTTCTAAATGCTGACTTGGAATATTGAAGTATGAGTAAGGAGCAAGTTAAAAGTATACAGGATAGATCAGCAGCATCTAGAACAAGAGCATCAAAAGTAATTGCAAAAAGCGTTCCTGATAAAAGTATTAAAATGCAGTAAGGGTGTGGGGAAGGGGAAGAGAGCTCTCTGATTAAGCTTAATTCAGGAATGATGTAAAAGACAGCAAGTATGTAGTTGGAGTTTAGGAGTGTGCAAAATGTTTTTATCAAAAAGGTGGTGAGGAAGTTGAAGCTGATGCCAGAGGTATTTGCATAAGTAAAGGACTGTGTAAAACTGAATCTAGAAAGGAAACCAGTGCACAAACACAGCAAAATCTCTAGCAGAAGAGGAAATGAATGCATAGGAGGGAATGCTAGGTGGATGATGTGATGTTTTGGGTTGAGGTGTGTTGAATACTTTTAAATGCAAGTGAGAAGACAGAAGAGCTGTCCAATTAATGATCCTGAGCCCATTTGTTGCTCTCGGGAATGCAAAAGACTGGAATCTCTACCCGAGCACTTCAAACTATAGCAAGCAGCATTGTTACTTTACTGAGATTTTGTCAGACTCTAGAATTAGTGGTGTAGATGTTGGGATTCTCTAATGCAGATAATAGATCAATATTGCATGGTTAAAATGTGAAGGAATGCCTTCTGGGGTGGAGTCTTTCGTGACTTTTTTTAAGTTGACTTGTTTCATGCCAATTAGTGGATTGTGGAAGCTGAAAAAGATTCCTACTCACACTGCGTACTCCGGGGGGGAATTTTTTCTCTGTTTTTGCATGGGTTGCCAAATACAAACATTATTGTTTTCTCTAAACCAAACAAAAGCCACAGACATGTTTCAGCTTTATTGTCCTTTTTGAACCCTGTCATAAATATCTTGTTCTGAATCTGAAGTTGTTCTGCAGAGAGCTTGCACTGAACGTCCATTAAAAAAGAACTTCAAACGGGTGTGCTGTACTACAGTTTTGGACATTGCTGATTATAGCTGCATAACATTAGGGTCTGCATTCAGTTTTCATTGGTGGAAATATGAGGATAACAACCAATTGGAATTAGATGTCATGTATGCTTCCTGAAGACGGCCATTGGGTGTGAGCTTTGTGACCATATGACTTTGGAGCCAGGGTGGCTTTATTTCCTGCAGAGTGCATACTACAGCCATAGAATATTGTGCCTTTACAGTGAAACAGAGAAAAGCATTATTGAAAATAAGGCAGCAAGTATAATTTGAAGTCAGTCTGTAGATAATCTGAAATTTTGGTTATATAATGCACACAGAGTACACGTTACATAGGCAAATTGTGAAAAATAGACTGGGTGATATATGATGGGTTGTTCACATATTTCCTTCTTTTCTGTTCTTCTGTTATCAGTATGCATACTTTTTAGTTTTTTGTCTCTAAACATAATTCTTTATAGCATATTCCAGAGTTTCTGTACAAATATTATACTCTGCATGGCTCCAAGCACACCATCTGCAAACTACAGAGTACAGAGTTAATGTATCATGAACTCTGCTTATTGAAAATGGGCTTAGCTTCAGCATGATAAATTAAGCATGTTTAGAAAGAATGCTTTTTCTTTTGTTACTCAGCTCTGCTTTGTTGGTAGCACCACTAGAAGCAATGTATGGCAGATCTCTGATGGCACTCTCTTTCTCTCTGTCTCTCTCAAAGGTTTAAAACTGCAACAAATCATCCTTGGTATTGTATCCACCAGGACAGCATGCAATTTTGATGTCCAGCAAACAGCAGGCATGAAAATGCAGCAAGATTGTAGACTTTATTTTGATTTAGTATATTTTTGTTAATTGTTAGAAATACTTCAATTGATCAGCATTTAAGTGAATATGTTATAGCTGAAATATAAGAGTTGGTATGTGTTTGAAGCAATTTGCTGCACGTAATGTGTGTCTTACCATCAGGATGATCACTAATCAGTGCTACTGAGTCATTCCTCCCAACTGTTTGTTTTGATTTTGGTATTCTGTTGTTGATAAAGCAGAGTGATGATCAAATTGTGTGGAGTGGTGTGTGTGTGTATGTATGTATATTTATGTGTGCATATATATATATTCACTTCAGAATGTCGAAAGCCCTAAATCTCAAATTTCAAAACACTGAGACCAAAATCTCAAAAATTCAAAACATTGAAAACTCAAAACATTGAATTTCATAATATTGAAAAAACACAGGACACCAACACTTCCTATATTCCAGCACAACTACATACGGAAACATATTACACTTCTCCAAATATAAGCAGGGAGGCAAGTCCCCCTGCACTCCCCATGTGGGGGGCTGCGCCACCCACACCCCCTGCTATTTAAATATATCAACTGCAAGATTGCACTTCACAGAACAAAATGGCAAACATACTTCATGGCTGCCTGTTGTAACCTTAGTCATGTTCCCTTCTAACTTGCTATACTACAACATACACATCTTAGTGTAGTGTAGTATAATCTTGAAGTTAATATATTTAAATAGCAGGGGGTGCGGGGGTGCAGAGGGGCTTGCTCCCCCTGCTTATATTTGGAGACATGTAATATGGTTTGTCTTTTATTTGTTTCTTTATGTAGTTGGAATATAGTAAGTGTTGGTGTCCTGTGGTTTTTTTTTTTCAGTGTTATAAAATTCAGTGTTTTGAGTTTTCAGCATTTTGAATTTTCAAGATTTTGGTCTCAATGTTTTGAAATTCGAGATTTTGGGCTTTCGACATTCTGAAGTGTTTTATATATATATATATATATATATATATATATATATATATATAAAATATGCGTGTATTCAATTATAAATCTGTGCAGTGTTTCATTTCACCAATGCCAGAGGTTTATCAAAACTCCTGTTATTATCCAAGTAAGAAAATGCATTTCTTTATGGTCTGGGATGATTTTAAAGTCTGTTACCAGACTTCTTTGTGCCTATGGATCTTACAGCTGAGTATGGTACACATTTCCCATAACCCTTTCTGGTTAAGTTAGGGCTGTTAGATTAATATGGTCTGGCAAAGTACAACTTGTACAAGGTGCACATCAGTTAAGGTGCACAGTACATCTTGTACAAGGTGCACATCAGTTAAGGTGCACAGTAGCTACAGGTTAATTGCTACTGAATGGTATTCAAGAACTAGTTAAATGTTAATCATTATGCAACACAAACAGGGTAGACATTTCTATATATGCTGAGGATGACATTTTACAGGGATGCCCTGATCTCATCTCCCCCTGTTTCGTTGTTACTTACTGACACAGGTGGTTCCTTTTCTAGGGCTCTTGTTTGTTGGGGAGCATACAGCTGCCAGGGATATCTAAGCAGAACACCAAGGAGGGATATGGCCAATGACAGACAATTTTCTAAGCCCTGCCCAAACTCTCAAAGATATTTTAAGCAACCTGTGTTGCCTTATATGAAATGGAATGAACATCAGATATATTTTAGCTGTAGCTTCTGAGTGAGTGGCCAGCCAGGGGTGGGGGGCTGCCATTTATATAGCAGAGCACGGCCGGCCGTAGGCATAGGCGAACTAGGCAACCGCCTAGGGCGCCATACAGGCCAGTCTTGTAAAGGGCACAATTTTTATTTAGATATTTTTCTCAGGCAGGCCATAAAGTTTGCACTCTTCTCGGCGCCCTGTTTCTAAGTCAAGGACACTGGAACCATGGCGCGGGGGGGGGGGTCCGCCCACTTTTACAGATGCAGCAGTAGGCTTCAACAATTTAAACAGCAAAAAAAAAAACGTTCTTTACTACGCAGTACAAGTCTTCTCCTTTAAGGAGGAACGTGTGTGCATCACAACGTCAGCATGGATCTAAATGGATTCTGCATTACGGAGCGAAATTTAAGCGTGCAGTTCCCTTAGCTAAGTTTTGGATTAATCCTGTCCTAAGTCTACAAAGAAGGTAAGTGTGTATATGTGTGTGTGTGTAATTTTAAACAGTTTCTGCATAAGACATAACGTGTGTGTGTAACTGTATTTACTAAGTAGATCCTTACAAACATAGTTAAAAGTCCATTTGCACTGATTGGATACTTTTGCTAGCAATGGCGTAACTGAGCAAATAAACCATATACAATTATGAGGTAAATAGCAGTTGCAGAAATAACACAACATTTTTGATGAAAAATGTTTGGCATCTGTAAGAGCTGTTAGACTAGAGTTCTGAATGGAAAATAATCAATTATTTCAGTGGTCGTTTGTTGTGACAGATTGCCAAAGTGCATGTTTTCCCTAAGCTTTTAAAGCCACAAAAAATCCTAGGTTTTAACTTCGATTTCACTTTTTCAGCAAATGCCTTACTATAGTGTAAGAATTAGTTCATAACCATTATTTGCAATGTCCTGCAATTATTTCCTGTGGCAGCATACCGATTGGCTGGTATAAGCAAATGCATTTTCTTACACCATGCCAGCAGCAATGTGAATAGTTTGAGGTGCTGGGGGAAGGGGGCAGGACCAGAGTTTGTGATGCTGCATGGTGCACAACTCCATTCTTCATGCCCAGCCTGCCACTGGTGTGGTTCCAGCCCCTTAAGAGTAATACTGGGGACCCATAAGCTAAAATTGATACAACCATGCAGCTAATAATTGGCACGTATGGTGGCACTGGTGGGGGGTTTGGGGAGTGGGGAGGAATGCAAAAAAAATTTCAGGAGTTAAAGTTCCTTTTGTTTGTTATTACTATATCTTTCTAATTCATGTTTGCAATTCATTTTAAGACTTTTTTTAATGTACCATCTTTCTTATGTAGTTCTTTCTTAGTTCTCTAGCTCATGGTTCCTACATAGTTCTTGTTCATTTTTTCTAGTTCATGGTTACTACATAGTTTTTGTTTAGTTCTTTAGCTAACAGTTCCTGCATAGTTCTTGTTTGCTTTCTCTAGTTGGTGGTTTCTGCATAGTTCTTGTTTACTTCTCTAGCTCATGTTTCCTGTATAGTTCTTGTTCAGTTCTCTGTCTCATGGTTCATACATACTTCTTGTTTAATTCTCTATGTCATAGTTCCTGCATAGTTCTTGTTTAAGTTCTCTAGTTCATAGTTCCTCATGAGTCCTACATACTTCTTGTTTAGTTCACTAGCTCACTGTTCCTACATAGTTTTTGTTTAGTTCTGTAGTTCACGGTTTATACCTAGTTCTTGTTTAGTTTCTATAGCTGGCAGTTCCTGCATAGTTCTTGTTTAGTTTTCTGTCTCATGGTTTGTACATAGTTCTTGTTTACTTCTGTGGCTCACGGTTCCTATATAGTTCTTATTTAGTTTCTTTCTTTCTTTATTTTTTATTTTATTTTACATTTGTTTACGGGAAAATCTGAATGGCAATGATGTCCTTTTTCAGCAAAGGCCTGGGAAGAAAAGCTCCAACATTAATACATATAGAAAGTATACAAGGGTTCTTAGTGCACATAATAGTACATATAATAATGACATTAATTATGTACAAAGATATAGAACAGACCATTCAACATGTTTACATCTGTACAGAACAATTTTTTACAGTTTGTACAGTAACACGATGTATAGTATTATCAGTGATAATGCCAGATTTAAATAAAGGTATAAAGACAAAAATACAGTGTACAGAGCAGAAAAAATATTACAGTGCTAAGGATAGTTCTGAATGAAGGTTATTTTTCTACCCAGGATTAGAGCAGGAGCAAATGTCTTAGATAAATGAGTTTTAAGCATTTTTTTGAATTGAGAAGTGTTAATGGTGGTTTTTATGTTTGGAGGCAGAGAATTCCAGACTTTTAAACAAAAAAAGAGGTGAAAAAAGACTGAGTGAAGAAACACCAGTAACCAACCTCTCAGTCTTGGCACACTGGCGTCAAAAGGCAAAATACTTCCAAGGCACAAGTTTGTGTCACAAACAACTCCAAGTCACTGTGGATAATAGATTTATTCAGAAATCAAAGATTAACCGCTTTCATTCCTCACAGGAACTTCATCAGAATGAATAAAAATTCCATTTTCACATTTAAATAATCTTCTTAATTAATTACGTCATAAAACAATCCCTAACTATTCGTCCATCAATTAACCACACATAATATCAATGAAAACAGATTATACCAAAATGATACATAAAATAATATATAAAAATATATATAGAAAAAATATATATAAAGTTGTAATTTAAAAGTTTTAAAGCTCTCATTTTTAAAGTTTTAATGCTGTCATTTTTAATGCAGAGATGATGGAATAATGTTCATTTAAGCCTGGAGGCTGCACTGGCATTTAGTTTAAGCTGCCACATTAAGTCCTGAAATTCAAGGCGAGTTTCCCAGTCCCCACCCCTCTCAGGGTATACAACCTGTTCCAGAAGCCAGAACTTAAACCGTGCTTGTCTACATACCATAGAATGTTTATAAAAGGCATTTGTGGTCTTCTCTTTACTGATCTCATAATTATGTTCTTAGATCCTTTGCTTCAATTGTCTCAATTTTTCCTATATAAAAGGAAAAACATTCTGTGCAAAATGCAAGGTAAATTACCCCTTTGGTATAACATGTAAAGTAACCATTGAAGCATTGAGATGTAAAGTTGTTTGTTGGAGGCAACATTTTCATTAGTTATAGATCTCTTTAATGTGGAATTGTTCATATGATTTCTCTTCTGCAGAGATTGTGTGTAGTGAGTAATATTAGTGGATTGTAATGACAGAAGTCTGAGTGGCCATTTATGGTTGGAATTTTCTAATGGTTGAAATTTTCTGAAATGTGTAGTCTTGTCATTGTTGGTTTATACATTTTGTTTCATTGCTTATTAAAAGAATGTTTAAAACTACAAATTTAAAACGCATTCTACAAACGGTGCTATATTATATATGGAATGTAATTTAATGCAATCAGGAAGGTGAATAAAAGAACAAATGTATGCATGGTCCTAAAAATGTGTGCAAGGAGTCTGTTTTAAAAACAGCCCAAAAGTAAACTTAATCGTCCACTGGCCAGATGTATTTTCTATAAATGTGGGTTTTCATGCCGTTTCAGTGGCAGAGAAGTTTACTGTTCGTGCTAAGTCTGTTTTAACTGTGAGACTGTACTGTTTGTTAAGCAAATGGCTATCTGTGTTTGTGATATTTTAGCTTAAGCTACTGTACGCAGGGAGGAGAGAGAGAGGTTACAATTCTACTTTCACTGAGTTGTAAAGCTTGCTCGCCTACCCTAGAGTAAATTAAACTGTTTAGATTAAATTAAGCAACCCTTTGGAACAAGACACATGGGCTTCTATTTTCTGAGGACATGACTTTATAGTAAAGTGTGTGTGAAGGAGCAGCAGATAAAGCAACTTTATTAAAGGAAATTTCCATATTCACTTGCAGTTTAAACTACATTATGGAATATCTTTTCTTCTGTACATTTAAATAATTGAAGGAAATGACTGGAGTGAATTTCTTGGGTATTGGCCTACCTGTGGGCGTGGCTGATAGGGTGTTTAATGAGTATGATGTGGGTGGGGCTTAAGGTGCACCAGAGCACTACTTCGCCTAGGGCGCCATATCAGCTAAGGCCGGCCCTGCACCTATGTCTTAACTGATAATTAGATAAAGGTGTTAAAAAAATTGGAGACAAGAGAGTGTTTGTGGAAAATGATTATTTACTGTACACCAGGTAGAAGGGAAGCAAGTTTATACTAACAATCAAGGAATATCAAGATGCAGATGAGAGTCAAGCTGTTGTATCCAGCTGACATAAAATAAGGTGACTTAGGATTACTTGAATTGAAGGGATACCTTATAGCTTTGCAGTTAAGGTTCATATACATAACAGAAGCAGAAGGTTGTAAATCAATGTGAAAAGGAATGATGATGAAACGGGGGGGGGGGTGAGAAATAAGGAAAGAGAATACAATTTGGGTCCTTAATGAGAATAACAGCAACCATTCCGAATATTATAGTTATAAAGTAGCAGAAGGTATTTTAAGAACTAAGTCACCATGGGAATGGAAAAAGATGAGATTTCCACAGAGATGACTACATGTTGGATGGCAGCAAATAGGCAACAGGAGGCTGGAATTTTTCTGAAGAGAAGTGGGAAGGAAACCAAGATATTTTGAACATATTACAAGAGAAGAGAGGAAAGGTAACAGAGCAGGTTGAGGGCAAACAGAAATTTGGACTGCAGGTTAAAGACTGCCTTCCCTAACAGACATCTGTGGACAAAAAAAAGTGATAATGGAGTGCTAAGTGGAAGTTTAGCTGTTGTAGAGTTTATAGTTGAGTCTAGATCAGATGCTGTTATTAATAAAGGGTTAATAAGTAGGGCACATAGCATATTGTATAATAACTGTAAGAATCAATCAGAGAACTTTAAAAAAGATTGGGAAGAGAGACTGGAAAGGTAGTTTTCAAAAAGACAATATGAGGACGTCTATATGACTCCCAATTATGCATGAGTTCAAAAGTTTTAGATTGTTTGCTTGAAAATGTTTGCATATATATTTTTACAGTCTAAGCAGACCTCAGAGAATGTTTGATGAGGTAGAGTGCAAATGCTGGAGGTGTGATGGAAAAGAGAGAGGTAACTGGGAACATATTTTTGCAAGTGCAATCATTTGGCATTTTCTAAAAAGTCTCTAGAGTAACTTGTCAGAAATTGTGGGGGAGCAAATGATTATAACTAATGAAATGATTCATTTGAACTAGAACACAGGATATGAATTGCATGGACTTACATAGTAAGACATAGTAAGGCCTTGCTAAGATTAATACTATTAGCTGTCAAAATCAATTATTGGAAAATTGAAAAAAATCTAAACCAACTGTAATTGAAGTACTGAATATTCTAAAGGAAATAACAGTAGTGGAGGTGGGAACTTTAGAAAAGAGAAGGAGAAAATTGCATATAAATAAATAAATAAATGGAATTTGTGAGAACAATACATGCTAAATAACATTCTAGAGGAGAAGTGGGATTTAAGGGAAAGCAGGAGATGAGTAATCTATATAATGTTGGGGTAAATGATTATTGTTTAAAAGAAAACATGTTTACTGTATGAAAATAATGAAAATGTCACTATGGTTTGTTTTCTGTTAATGTATGTGTACGTATGTCATTGTATAAATTGTAATTTAATAAAGATGTGAAAAAAATAAAATATGCTGTACAGCTGTTACAATAGAATATGCTGTTACTGAAAAATTCGTGGGCTACAGGGATTAAATTAACTGTGATAGATGTTTATCATTTTACTGCAACAGTGCTGAACAGTTTTCTGATCTTCAGTACTAACATTAACTTTTTGGTTAACATCAATTTCATTGTCTGATGCAGCTGAACCGCTTTCTTCTTTTCTAGCTGGAGTTTTGGACAGTCCAATTCTTTACCGTCTCCCGGACCTGTCAGTAGAGGAATAGGAAGACGAAACCCACGACAATTTCCAATGCCTTCTAGACATCTACCTACAACGCGACTTGGCCTAGTAGGCTCTAGTGGACTTTTGGGTGCTACACAAAGGAACACATCAAACAACTCTATTCTTCTAAAGGAAGGAAGACAGGTCTGTATTCTTAGCACTCTTATAGTAAAAAAGGTAGTTTTATAATTATGCATGTTTTCATCTTTGCCTGTCTGTGTTCTGCATTTATAAAACCTCTGTAACTTTGTTTAGTAATTTCATTGAATTGTTAGTAGAAAATAATATAGACTACTATGTTTTCAAAGTATTCTATATTCCTGCCCTTATTTACTTAAAGTATTTAATAGAGTTTAGCATAAAAATTGTAGTTCAGTTTATTGATGACCAACATATAGAAACTCTTTCCACTGAGTCCATAAGACCAAATAGGCAACACATCTTAAGTTTTTCCTTATTCTTAGTACCTAATATAACTAACTCTGAAGTCACCAAACCATGAAGTAGGTTGCATTACCTTCATTCAGTTTCCTGTTTGCTCTTGTAGGTTCAACAGAATGGCCATTGTATCAGACACTGACAAGCTAAAGGAGTACAATAATTTGCATCATATAATATCTCTCAATTAGTCTTACAGAAAGTAAAAACAAATTGGCCAGATAATCCAAATATATTTTCCAGGAGAAGAGAAAAAAATAATTATTGGACATACTTTATAGAATTAATTTCCCTACCTCTGAGGTATGAGATGCTCTGTAAATTCCAAGACCTAAATTTGAGGGGTTAAATTAATCTTCTTATTAGTGAGTATACATTTTTTATTTACTTTTTATCATTGGTTGACTGGGTTAGTCCCACTAGGCTGATAGCCTCTTTCAGGGAAAACCCAAGGTGATATTTATATAGCTAGGGGAAATTTGTCCAGAGCATCGTGGAAGTTCCCTTACTTTTTTTGATAGGTGCAGTGGGATCTTTTGCATTCCCCTGAGTTACCACCATCTCACACAGTTGGGGCCCTGGTTTAACATCTCATCCAAAGGACGGCACACGCAGGAGTGCAGCACCCCCTTTTTACTGCACTGTAGGGGGAGCAATTGATCTAGCTGTTGTTGAAATAGAACCCACAGCCTTCAACACCAAAGGTGAGTGTGTTACCTGTTGTGCCTCCGACAATGCTCTCATTTGTTAACAGCTTAAATTCATATGTATAAGGATCGTATTTTCTTCACAGGTATAATTATGTAAGATAACTGGAAACTGCAAATTTCAACTATTAATCTTTTGGAATTTGTTGAAATGTTTTTTTATTTTGTGGCATCATAGAAATACAAGTGTGTTTGTGTTCTTTATTGATGGCTTTATAGAGGTTTTGGGTCTGTATTATGATATCGCACGCTCACAACAGCGAACGTCACATAATAAACCCCATGAAAGCGAAAGCTTACAACGTCGAAACCTCAGAACAGCGATTTTTTTCCAAGAGAAAAAAAATCGCTGTTGTGAAATAAAAAAAAAAACTGTAAAACATTACATAACGTGGGGGGCTTTGCCCCCCGACATGGGGGGCTGTGCCCCCAACCCCACCCCTACTTAAATATACCAACTCCGAGATCACACTACAGTGCCGAAAATGGCAAAGTAGCGAAAGCGGCCAAGCAAATTCTTTCCCAGGGAAAGAATTCGCTGAAAAGCCACTTTGCTATTTTTCCTTTAAGTGCTTTTCGGTTCGATGAAGACACATTCGACAAACTGCGTCTGCAACAGCGTAATAGGAAACCAAGGTTTTAACAGATTACCTGATCTGGTTGCTTAATTTATGTAATCCAGTGAACAGTCATGACATTACAGGTATTCTGACATAAATGAAGGCTGAAGCTGATAGGTTCAGAACCACAACATATACTAGGTATAACTAGAAGATTATACAGTAGGCCCTACTTGCTATTCAAACCTTTGATTACTGTTTAGATAATGCGATTAACATCCATGTTATAAATCCAGAATTACCCACTGAAAGATGATCAGTAGGGTAAGTTCATAGGTGTATAGAAGGATAACAACCACAAACCCTTAAAAGCCTAGCCATACAACACAAATATGACCCACAAATTTGATTTATATTTGATTTATAGGGGGTGATTTACTGACTGCCTTTGTCAATGGTGTACAAATCATTGTGATACTAAAAAAGATAAATTACAGCTGCCAATTTCACAATGTTGATATACAGCAAATAAAGACAATTTAACTTTATAAATTATAAATTATTATAACTATTTATAAATCGTCTTTAAATACTATGAAACAAAGCTAAAACAATCACCTTTTCATGAACTTCATTAATAAAGGCATGCCTTCTGTGTGATTGCTTGAATAAATAAAATGACAACAGCTACAGTCAGCAGATGGCACTTATTGTACAAGTGTCAGAACATGCAAAGGTATATGTGCATTTGTAGGATATCTATAATCTGTTTCCAGATGAGTATAAACTAGTGATGCACAACCTTTTTGTGGGGTGGGCCACTACACGGATTTTTAATGCATCTGCGGGCCACCTCAAAACATAGAAAGTCGTTACAAGTTAACAATAGGTACAGGTGTCTGGCATTTTTACTTAAGACAGCAGTCATGAAATTGCCTGTTTTCTACATCAGCTTTGTGTTTAACTTTATTCTGGCTTTGCAGACATGACTTATTACAAACTCTTGCAGAAAGTTGCTACTGTTTACAGACAAGTTATAAATGACAAAGAATAGTTACTTCCGCAGCTAAAATTAGAGGTGTGCACAACTGCAGTCAATTAGGTAAGTAAGCATGTGCTGGAAAGTTTGCGTGACTGGTGTAAGACGTAGCATTTTTTCACTTTTTTAAAAAATTTTTGGTTACTCTCTGGGGGCCGGATGGTGTTTTGTCAAGGGCTGGATTTGGCCCCAGGGCTGGACGTCGTGCACCACTGGTATAAACCAACAGTAGTAAGCACATTATGTCTGTACTTAAATAAATTTACACTGTTATTGCTTAAGTAAACCATTTAGAAATACCATGCATATTTACATGACATATCCATTCACTAGCTACCCTGAAGAAAAATGTTGAGCAATCATAGTCACTTACATAGACTTACAAATGCAGAATACATCACAAAGCAGTCACCAGAGACTTTTCACAGTTGAGAAAGACAGGGGAAAAAAACTTCATTTATCAGAGCAGTTCAAAGTAAAACAAGGTATGTTTTTTTTTTTATAATTTTCTTGTGTAATAACAATACACTATGTTTGAGTATGGGTCATGCATGTTTACCCATTGCCCCAGAGCTTATCTGAAACCATCCAGTGATGGTTTGTGAATTATTGTGCAACTGCTTGGTAGGAAAAGATCTAATGTGATGTTGTCCTAGCTCGCCTTCATTCTTAACTGGTTTGGAACCGATGCTCAGTTCCAACTTGGCCTAATACAAAGCTTGAGGTCTTCCACTAGCTGATGGCTGAAAACCCTACCCCATCATGCTCTAGAAAAGCTCCCCAGATCTTGTTTGCTGCTAAACAAGATCAGGTGCTTCCATACTGGCTGTGGCTAAGTGGAAATTTCTTTATTAATATTTGAGTAACTGTTTTACCTTTTCTCATAGATTTATAGCTAGTATTGTTTAAAGTATTTTAGAGTGTGCGCATCTGCTGTTTTTGCTGCTGGCCGTCGTTTTTTATTCTCAAGGTCTTTTTTCTCTCTTACCCTATCCCGGCTTAAACTTAATTCCCTTATGCCCGCTTTTATTTAGGGCTTCCTTTCTCATTATATTTTCGCCTTAATTTATTGTTTCCCTTGGTTTTCCTTGTTAAATTACCACTAGCTCATTTAAGTTAGAGGGCTGCCTTGGCCCTTTCAACTTAGAGGGCCATTTTTTCTGCTTTATCGCTGATATTGTAGTGTATTTTCTTATAAAAAAAAGTTGTTGTACTCTATATATATATATATATATATATATATATATATATATATATATATATATATATATCTCTATATGTATGTATGTATGTATGTATTTTGTTTTGTGATAGTTGTTTAGTTTTTTTCCTGTTACTGTTGCTGTTTTTCCTGTAGGATGTCTACTAAACAATCTAAGGATACTAAACCTTCAGGGTTTAAAAAATGTTCTAAGAGCAGCCAAAAACTGTCCATTACAGACGGACATACAGTTTGTGTGCACTGTCTTGAAGCGGTACACCTTCAAGAATCTTTTGCCATATGCCACTCCTTCAGTCACAGGGTACTTCTGGAGAGGAAGAATAAATAGATTTTGAGAGGCCTATTGAAGACAAGTCAGCCTATTCTCCCTCTTCCATGTCCGACAAATCGGAGAAAAGATCATCTTCCTCAGAGTGTTAGTTGGAACCATCAAAAAAATTTCGAAAAGTGTCATCTTTGGACCCAAAGACTGTTGGGCCTGAGAAGTCTTCTACCCCGGCTCCGTCAGTTTTGGAGCCATTAGGATTTCATGTACGGAGCCGGTCCCCTGATTTGGAACCGGTATCTTCAAGTCTAAAACCTCCATTGTTACAGAGTTCAAGATTTCCTGCCCCCTGTACTCGATTCACCAGGAGCCTCTCGGATGATGATGTGGATCGCGTGGTGTGGACAGTGTTGAAGACAACGACGCTTACCAAATTGTTGTCGGATCCAACCCAGAGGGTTTAGGAACCGAGCAAGCCTACCCTTTCACCATCGATTCCTCCTCGGAGCCGATCTCTGACTTCGGAGCCAGAATGTGTAGAACTGATATTAGTGGAACCTTCGGAGCCGAGACCTATCCCAGGATCTTTGGGTCTAGCTGCTGCTTCAACATCCTCCGTTCCATCTGAACTTGAGGAGTCTAGGAGCTGGCTCTCTCCGGTCAGGTCTGGGGAGGAGAGTCAAATCAGACAATTGTCGGATCTGACCTTGCCTCTCGGGGCTTCGGCGCTAGTGAGCTTGGTTCCTACATCTGCTTTGGAGCCAACCCCCTTGGTTCCAGGGATACCCTTTGGTTCTTTGAAGCTGGAAGTTTCCTCAGATCAGGGGCAGGGGGCTTTCAAGGTGATGAGGAAAATGCTGTCTCCACAGACAGGTCCACTCTCAGATCTGGGCATTCTTCCCCCTTAAGGCACTGGTGTCTGTCTCAGCACCACTGCATCCACAGAGCCACAGAGACAACAAGCCTCAGGATGTCCCATTGGGTGAACCCCTCTCTTCCAAAACCTCTCCAAAATACCCTTCTGAAGAGGTCCCACGGAAGAGACTATACAAGACGAAGCATTTAGACTCCCCAGAGGAGTCCATCACATCTGATACAGACCTTGATGAGTTGGAAGGGTCACCACAGTCGCCCTCTGAAGATATCTCCTTTGCTGACATCCTGGAAATACTTAAATAGAGAGGCAGCTGGAAGCCCATCAACCCTTCTGAGGAGGAGTCTGTATACTTGAATGTTTTTGGGGCTCACCCTTCCGCCACTTGGTTGTCTCCGTCTTTCGACGAACTGATGGACCTAGTTTTTCAAAAGCCGTGGGAGTCTCCAGACTCGGTGGAGCCTGTTCCTTGGAGGTCAAGCAAGTTTATTACGTCTCCTACAGACAAGAGTTTTCTTACAAAAGGGGTCCCAGTAGATGCTATGGTGGTGGCAGCGGCCACTAAAAAGGAGCTTTCAGAGACGTCCTCTTCTGTCCATCCGACAAGCAAGGAGTCTCATGTGACAGATACAGAAAGTGCACTTTTTCTTCAGCGATCTTTGCTCTTAGATCTCTGAATTATCTCTCCCACTTTTCCAGACTTCAGAGAGATCTCCTGAAAGAGCTAGGAGATGCTCTCCAAGGTTCAGTAGCTGAAGGGGTGTCAGAGAAGGTTTCCTCTCAGCTCTCCACCTTAAATTTAGTGGTCAACTCCTCCATGAGACTCACTTCTTATGCAGGGGAAGGAGTGAGTAGGGCAGCGGGTTCAGGAATTTCCCTAAGGAAACATTTCTGGATGCGCTTGTGTGACTTTGCGGAGCCCTTTAAATCTTCTCTTGTTAACGCCCCTTTCGACGGCTCGTCCCTGTTTGGGCCAAAAGTCAAAGACACACTAACCAGGTGTGACAATAATGAAAAACTCTCTCTGCCGTAGGAGTCCGTTTTTCCCTACCTTCTAGATCTTATCCAAAGGGTCAAAAAGGAGGGAAAATGCGGTTCCAAAAATCCCAGAGAGCTTTCCAGGACACATGTGGTGAGTCTTCCCTCAGGGGCAATGGGGGAAGCAGTAGTGGAAAACGTCGGCCATGTAGCAGAGGGATTCTGCAAAATCAGGGCAACAGGGAATCTTTCCTTGGTAAGCCCTTCCAGTACTCCTGAAAGGAGGCTCATCTGTCAGTCTCTAGAGGCAGTCAGGGGCCGCTTATCTTTGTACCCAAAAGCTTGGTTAAAAATTACAAAACACAAGTGGGTACAAAGCATTGTATCTAGAGGTTATTTCAAACCTTTTCTCTCCCAGTCCCAAGCATAAAAAACACCTTGTGGTTCCACACAGTCAAAAGGAATAGGCGACTTTAGAAATTCAAAAGTTGCTAGAAAAAAGAGTCAACTAGACAGTCCCGGCTGACCAAATAGGATCTGGAACTTACTCAAGGTTCTTTTTAGTTCCAAAGAAAACAGGGAACTAGAGATCCATCCTGGATCTCAGCAGATTAAACAAGTCAGTAAGAAAGTCAAAGTTCCGGATGGTAACACTGCAGTCGATACTCCCTTTTCTGTGATGAGACCATTGGATGTGCTCTGTAGACCTCCAGAATGCGTACTATCACATAAAGATGGACAGGCAATCCAGGAGTCATTTGTGCTATTGGCTGGGAGCCGGTCACTACCAGTTTCGAGCTCTGCCCTTTGGTCTCACTGCAGCCCCCCAGAGTATTCACCAGGTGTATGACAGTAGTCACTGCTCACTTGAGACACCTAGGATTCCGAGTGTTTCCATACCTAGACGACTGGCTCCTAACCGCCACCACCAAGCACCTATTATCAAAAGCGAGAGACACCACCTTGCAGCTCTGCTCTCACCTAGGAATCAAAATAAATTATGAAAAGTCTGCCTTGTTGCCATCTCAGCATATCGTTTTTATAGGAGCAGATCTAGATACAACAAAAATGATGGAGAAACTTCCCTCGAAAGAGTTCAGGTCCAACGGCAACAAGTCAAAAACCTACTTTCCAAGAGAAGAGTACAAGCAAGAACAGTCCTGAAAATATTGGGGACTATGGCAGCAGCAATAAACCTGATTCCATTCATTAGTTCGTCTACATATGAGAATTCTACAGTGACAACTGTTCACTCAGTGGTCCATGCAGTAACTGCCCATGTCCCACCAAATTATGATAACAGAGTCCTGCAAAAAAACGACCTTCATTGGTGGCTTCACTCCACTCGTGACATTAGGCCGACCCTTTGTTCTTCCACAGCCGATAGCCACAGTGACCACAGATGCTTCCCAGATAGGGTGAGGGGGCATTATCTGGGCAGGACAGTCCAAGGCACTTGGCAGGATCACGAGGCCCATTTGAACATCAATGTCCTAGAGATGAGAGTGGTGTTTCTAGCATTGCAAGCATTCCAAGACTCTCTTCTGCTAGGAACTATTGCACTACAGAGACAACATGTCAGTTGTGTGGTACATAAACAAGCAAGGAGGAACCAGGTCTTCCAACCTTTTTCAGGAGGCCCTGGGAGTATGGCAGTGGGCATCCTCCCCCCAATGCTTTCTGGTAGTAACGCACATCTTGGAGAAATCCAATGTGATAGCGGACAAACTCAACAGAGCACTTCTGATGCCGCATGAGTGGTCCCTAAAACAAGAAGTAGCGGAAATGATTTTCCACAAATGGGGCCAGCCTTGCTGCAACCTTTTTGCCACGTCCATGAATGCCAAATGCAGCAGCTATCTTGCCCTAATCCAGCTATCTTGCCCTAATCCCCCCTCCGGGGGAGTCACCAAGGGATGCACTTGTTCACGATTGGCCCTTGGGTCTCCTCTACGCCTTCTCCTCCCTTTCCACTGATACCAAAGTTCTTCAGAAAGCCAGTTCTTTGGGAAGGAATCTGATACTCGTCGCCCCGTACTGGGCTCATCAAATCTGGTTCCCCTTCCTTTGGCCTTATCTCCAGGAGGAGCCATGGATTCTGGAACCAGTTCCAGACCTTCTGACTCATGGATCAGGAATGTTCCACCCCTTTCTTCAAACCCTCAAATTGACCACTTGGCTGCTCCGATTCAAAACATAGGCAGGCTCCCTAACCTTTCTCCATCAGTGAAACATGTCCTGATCTCGTCTCATAAAACTTCAGCTAGGAAGTTATATATCAGTAAATGGAAAAGAATTTCTTCTTGGGCCTTGAATAATCACATTGACCCCTTCTCTGCCCCAATACCCTCCATTCTTGAATTCTTACCAAAACTATTTAATGAAGGCGCAGCTGTTATTTGAGTTCAGCTAGCAGCGATGTCTAATTTCCATCTAGGTGAATCAAGGCCGAATGTGATGTCCCACAGACTTTGCAAGGCTTTTCTCAATGGCACTATTTTATTACGACCACCTTTTATAGCCCCTCCAGCACCATGGGACCTGAATTTTGTTTTATCCTATCTGATCCTTTCCCCTTTTGAACCAGCATCATCATGTGATCTAAAGTATTTGACTTGGAAAACCATTTTCTTGATAGCCATCACTTCTGCTAGAAGAGTTTCAGTGTTGCAAGCATTGTCAATAAAGCCACCTTACATGCTTTCTCACAAAGACAGAGTATCCCTGCGAACAAACCGATCCTTTCTACCCAAGGTATGCTCTGAGTTTAATTTGAACAAGTCCATAGAACTACCAGTCTTTTTCCCCAACTATGGCAACAAGGCAGAATACATGCTACACCAACTAGATGTACATAGTCAATTACATTTCTACCTACACAGGACGAAGGACTTCAGAAAATCTGACCAATTATTTGTATTATTTTCAAACTCCAAGAAAGGTGCTCCTGTGTCTAAAGTCACACTTTCAAAATGGCTGTCAGATTGTATTACCTTTATTTACAAATCTCAAAGCAAAAAACTCCCCTATAAAGTAAAAGGTCATTCTACAAGAGCCATAGCAACCTTTTCTGCGTTTTGGATTAGACTCCCAATTGACACCATTTGTGCTGCAGCTACGTGGGTGAGGCCTCATACTTTTATCACTCATTACAAAGTGGATTTGGCCTCCAGGAACAGGGCCTCCCTTGGGTCTACTGTTCTGAAGAATATTCTCCCTTGAGCAACCCAAGAAAGATGGTGCTAGGGATGCTGTCCCAACCAGTAAAGAATGAATTCCAAAAAGACAGATGGACTCAGGGACAGCTGCAGATTCCAGGATAAAAATATTTTAATCACAAGGCATAAGCACTTTCGCAGGTGAATCCTACTTAATCAGATGCTAGTAACAATCTCTACAAATTACTCATTTAAATGCACAAGCATGAATTGCTTTTAAATCACATGACATAACATTTAAACACACAGGAGCTAAAACAGTGAAGATATAAGCCAAAATGTATGCATATATAAACCCTAAACAACTTAAAAAAAAAAAAAAAAAAAAAAAAAAATATATATATATATATATATATATATATATATATATATATATATATATATATATGTTAAAAAAGGGGGTTAATGAAACATAATAAACAAAAACTGTGGTAAGTGGTCTAGATTTTAACTTGGGCTTAATGGGCACAAAATCATTAAGTCCGTGCCCATAATCGCCTCTTAGCCTGACTATCCACTTGGCCTCTAGCTGTTCTGTTAAATTACGGATATCACCACCCCTTGCATTCTGAAAAACCCTGCCTATAACCATAAATTTAAATGTATGCTCTGAATTTATAGATAAAATATATTTTGCTAAGGGACTTACTTTGTTATTATTATTATTAATATAATAAGTATGTTCCTTAATTCTCTCTTTTAATGATCTATCTGTCTTGCCTACATAAAACTTTTGGCATTTCAAACAATGGGCTAAATACGCAACATGCTCACTGTCACAAATGGCAAACAATCTAAAACTGTATACTTTATGCTGATCTGGATGTTCAAATTGTGCTGTGCTGTCAATAAAATGACATATAGAGCACTTTCTACAGGGCATGGTTGCTGCAACCATATGCTCATGAATTACACGTTTGGGGTAACAAAGTTCTCTTTTCAGAGACTTCATGTTTTTAAATAAAAACCTAGGTTTATAGTCAACTAGTTCACTTAAATGCTTATCAGTAGTTAAAATGTCTCAGTGTTTCCTCATAACATTTATGTATGAGGAAACGTTGGTCAGATAGTACAAAAGAACCTTTAAATGTTCATCGTGTTTCACTGTTGCAGTTATTACGATTGGGTTATCCTGCTGGCAGGCTACCCGCAGTCGGCCTGAATTCCAAAGTCTAGGTCCGGCGTCGGATGCTGTTGCCTCCTCCCTGACGTCAGTGCGCCAGGGGTATAAAAGATGCAGCCGACGCCATTTTCTTCAGTCTTTCTTGCCGCGCGGTGCCCGAAGCAAAAGCAGTTCGCAGTTGCCGGTCGGCCGACTCCTGAGATTTTCGTGTTCAAATTTCAGACCCAAAGTCTTCATTAAAAGCTAAGTACCCCGTTGGCGAAACTTTTTTCTTGCTCCAGACCGATGTCAGAAAAAGTTAATAATTGTATTTCTTGTGGGAAGCAAATACCTCATACGGACTTTTATTCCTACTGTATTCCTTGCCTAGGCCCTGACCACGACATTGCTAATTGTCGGTTCTGTGCTAGATTTAACCAATGCACTATTAAGCATTGGTACGATTTTGCATTTCACTATTTTGGCAGAAGATTTAATTACACAATGTCATCGGATAGCCATCCGACTACCGCAATTCACAAGAAATGCAAAGAAAAAGAAAAGGACAAGCATCCGAGGTCCAAAACTGACGATGAGGCTTCTTCTAAGCCAGTCGGCGGTTCGCCAGGTCTCAGTGAGGTGCTTTCGCAGCCCCTGACGCCTGCTACTTTAGAACCGCAGGCCGCTACCGACTCCCACATGGAGCCAGCTAGGCCGCTCTAAACTCAAGGTATTGGAACCTTGGAAACTATTCCCTCAGATGGGTCTGGAGCCGCTGAGCAGGCATCGGCTTCTGAGGGTCTACACAATTATATGTAAAAACAACTTCAGCTTCAAAGGCAAAGACTAAAGCACCTTTAAAGACAAAGAAAGAAGTACAACAGCCCCATGGACAGGCCTCCATGCCTAAAAAGCAGATGCTCAAAATGGCCGAAGACCTAATTACTTTGATCAGGGGTTCCCATCTCCCTCCTGATAAGAGGCCTAGGCAAGAGACAGAATATGAATCTTCAGATCAGGTTTCCATTTCATCTGATTCCTCTTCTGATCATGAATACTCTCTTCCTCCCTATGAGGATTCTGATGCTGAAGAATCTATGCATTCAGCCTCTCCTCCTGAGGATTATTCTTTTGGGGAAACTCTGCATACCATGAGGGAGCATTTCCACTGGGAGAGCCAAGATTATTCAGTATCTAAGAAAAGGCTCAGAAACGTCCTTTTACTACCTCAGCACAGGCCCCTTGCTATTCCACCTGTGTTAGACATTGTAGATGATGTTTTTTCAGAGTCCAGTCTGACTCCTGACTCCTTGCCTCCGGCTCCTGTTAAGCCAGACAGATACTACAGGGTTCCTGATTTGCATAAATTTCTTTTTAAAAACCCTGCTGCTGACCCAGAATCTATCTCTCAGGGTCCCTTAGGGGTCAAGGCTTCTACTGCAAAAACTCTACCCCCTCTGACAGGGATTCTAGGGCACTGGACAGATGGAGAAAAAAGATTTACACTTCTGCTACCTTGACTATAAGGGCTTTAAATTGTCAGTTTCATATGCTTAAATATCAGCAATATATTATGTCACTGCTTAAACAGAAAATGTTGATAAATTCTGAATGTGCAGAAAACAAAGAAATGCAGGATTTATTGCATGCAGCTGAACAAGTTAGAAAGCATACTTTGCAATGTGGTTTTGATTCTCTGGAGGCCTCCTGCAGGGTCGCTGTTACGGGTTCTGTCATAAGGAGGCATGATTGGTTAAAAGAACAGAATCTGCCTGATCATGTTAAAGCAAAATTATTAGATGCTCCATTACAGCATGATACCTTGTTTGGTGTTAAAGCAGAGGAGGTATTGAAGAAAATGGAGGACAAAGCAAAATCTATGCAAACAGTCAAGGATTTCTTACAGGTACAGCCTCCAAGATTTAGCAGACACTGGCCTAGAAAGAATTGGTCCTTTCCAGTGTCAGACAGGCCACAAAGGGGCAGATACAGACACCCTAGAGGCAGATCCCAGCCCCAAGGCACATACAGGTCTAAATAATGGGGTGCTTCTACCTCCAAAAGTGGAGAAGACAAATCACAGCCATACAGGAAACAGTCCCAATGACTTCCCCCTGCCTGTGCCAAGCACTTATCTTCTGGCAGCACCTTTAGGGGGAAAACTAGCACTTTTTCATCAAAATTGGCACATAACCCAGGACAAATGGGTCTTGAACAATGTGTTACAAGGCTACAAGTTTCACTTTCATACCCTGCCAAGGGCACACGGTTTGCCAAACCTGCCAAAAAATCAATGGGCAGAGGCACAAAAGCAAGTTTCATCCCTCATGGATATGAGGGCCATTCAGCAAGTACCAGAGCAAGAGCAGGGACAAGGATTTTACTCGAGACTGTTCTTGGTGCCCAGAAAGGACAAAGCCTGGAGACCAATACTGGACCTATCTATTCTAAACACATATCTGGATATTCCAAAATTCAAAATGTTGACTCTGCAGCATGCTGGGCAAGAAGGTTTGGCTTGTGACTTTAGACCTAAAAGAGGCATACCTGCATGTCCCAATCAGACAATCATGCAGAAGATACCTCAGAGTCATAGCTGGCTCAATGCACTACCAATTCTCTGCACTGCCCTTTGGCTTATCTACTGCGCCCAGGGTCTTCACAAAATGCCTGGCTCCAGTAATTGCATTCTACAGACAAAGAGGAATATAAATATATCCTTACTTGGACGACTGCCTCATTCAAGCAAAGAACAAGGACATTCTTCTACAGCATCTGGCGTTTGTAAAAAGATTACTAACATGCCTAGCGTACACAGTAAACGAAAATAAATCAAAACTAGTACCCTCTCAAGAGATAATATTCCTGGGTGCAAGCTTAAATACAACTGCCCAGATGGCTTATCTCACGCCAGACAAACAAAGGCAACTGACTACTTATTTCAAACTGTTGGCAACAAAGGCCCAGTTATCTGCAAGAAAAATTCTGCAGGCTTTGGGCTTCATGGCATCCTGCATTCTGATAAAGATGGACAATACCACAGTCATGTGGTACATAAACAAGCAGGGAGGCACTCATTCCTATCCCCTTTGCAGACTAGCCATGACTTTGTGGGACACAGCATTGACTTACCAAGTACATCTGCAGGCACAATTCCTGCCAGGAAAGATAAATACTCTGGCAGACGAACTAAGCAGAAACCTCATGGATCCCCACTAGTGGAAATTGGATCTGCAAGTCTTCAACATGATAACAAGGAAATGGAATGAAAAGAGAACTTTGTTAGCCCAAACATGTAATTCATGAGCATAAGGTTGCAGCAACCATGCCCTGTGGGAAGTGCTCTATTTGTCATTTTATTCACAGCACAGCACAGCACAATTTAAACATCCATAATTTAACAGAACAGCTAGGGGCCAAGTGAATAATCAGGCTAAGAGGCGACTATGGGCACAGACTTCATGATTTTGTGCCCATTAAGCTCAAGTTAAAATCTAGACCACTTACCAGATAGTTTTTGTTTATTATGTTTCATTAACCCCTTTTTTAATATATATATTTTTTTTTTTTTTTTTTTTTTTTTTTAGTTGTTTAGGGTTTATATATGCATACATTTTTGGCTTATATCTTCACTGTTTTTATGGTGTTCCAGTTGCATTGTATATTAAAATGCTCCTGTGTGTTTAAATTTTATGTCATGTCATTTCAAAGCAATCTATGCTTGTGCATTTTAAATGAGTAATTTGTAGAGATTGTTATTAGCATATAATGAAGCTGGATTCACCTGCGAAAGCGCTTATGCCTTATGATTAAAATCTTTTTATATTGGAATCTTCAGCTGTCCCTGAGTCCATCTGTCTTTTTTGGAATGCTTTGTTACTTTGTGTTTGTTGGTCTCTACTACCTGGATAGGTTGGTGGGTGTTTTTATTTTTGCAGTAAAGAATGAAGGTGAGATAGGACAACATCACATAAAGAAGTTATGTACTCACTATAATGTTCCATGTGTGTTGTCCTTCTTGTTTTCATTCTTACATCCCAACATCCTTTCCCCCAGCCTTACGCTCCTGTTGGACTGAGCGGATATAATTGGTAATTAATGTGCTCTGAACTTCTTCATTGCTCTATAAAGTATTACATAGTTCAGTGTGTACCTATTGTTGTATCAGCAAACAAGATCTGAGGAGCTTTCCTAGAGCATGATCCGATAGGGTTTTCAGCCATGAGCTAGTAGAAGACCTTGAGCTTTGTATAAGGCCGAGTTGGAACCGAGGATCGGTTCTGAACCAGTTAAGAATGAAGGCGAGAAGGACAACACACATGGAACGTTATGGTGAGTACATAGCTTCTTTTTTTGATTTATATCTTACTTTTTACCTCTGATTTTTTTCTGTTATATTGAGGTTTGACTGCATGTGATAATGAGAAGAAACTAGTGCATGCATTCTTGCGCAATATAAAGGATGTCCAGTATTTTAGTGTGACTGGCACAACTATTACTGTAGGCCAGAGTAACTCCTTTATGAATTACATACACTTGTGCTAGGTTAACTCAGTGTACTCAATTTAATCTTTATTTGCATATTGTTTATACAATTTCCTCACTCAGGTTGACTTAAATTACTAATTGTTTTCATTTCTTTGAAATCTGCTCTCACTGATTTCACTTTTTTTAGTTTTAAATTCCTTTAATTGTTGGTAACTGAGAATGGAGTCTTTAAATGAGTATGCAATTGATGATTTGCTGAAGCACAAATGTCTCACCTAGTGTGCCAAATCCTGTGTAAATACAAAGCTAACTTTATATCATTAGAGATGTGTGCTCCTCATGCCAAAAGTTGGATGATTTGCTTACTATTATTAATAGTATATCTAGAAATTTAGACTTACTGAAGATGATAGCACTTGTGTAACTGCCACAGCTTGGAAAAATGTTGTTAGATATATTAATGACTGGGCCAGTGAGATAAATAATATTAGGCAATATAAATAGAGCACATTTAGAAAAGGAAATGTCCTCTGCCAGCATAGATCACTCATTCCTTATTAAATATGATCCTACTGAAAACAGCTTTGGATTTCAGGATGCAACTGTTCAGCAGCCTGAGGATTCAGAGCATGTAGAAGAACAGAACAAGAAAAAAGAAAGAAAAAGAGAATTTCACAAAAATAACTAGGAAGAAAAATAAATTGATTAATATCTACAATACAAAGAGAATATATTATGTAATCACACGGAATGATGACATTGTTCAGTCAGCAAACATTCAGTCTACAGAAAGTGACATCATTTTTCCAGCAGAGAAAATAGAAAAGCGAGGCAAGGGGCAGGCTAAAAGGAAGAAATCTTAACTGAACTCAGAAGTAAGGAACATTATTGTGAGAAAAAAGACTGACATTGAAAACATAGTTCAGACTGTGGAAGTACAAAACAGCTAGATGAGAATTGTAGGCTTGCAAATGAAATAAGCTGTGAAAACTGTGAGATTAATAAGACTAATCGTGAGTCAGATTATTATTTTCTAACAGTTGGTAGGGCAGACATTTCTGAATTAGAAGTGGGAAATTTTTATGATCTGGTCAGAAATTATGCGCTAGTAAATGGAGTTTCAATTCTTAGAGGAACTGATATTTATACTTACAGAGAGCATAATGATCACTGAACAGTGTTATGCTTGTTAGTAACAAAAATACAGGATGCGACTTGGGTTTAAGAATGCCTTAGTGTAAGGAGGTATGGGACTGTTTTTATCCATGTTGGTTGAAACAATCTCATCTTCAAGGACTCACTGACTTTTAGTAGGGAACTTACAGTCCTATTAGGTAACAGCTTGTAAAGGTATTAGGACATATTTTTTTCACAGAAAGGAGAGTCAGTCAGTGTGAATTAAGATATTTTTGGCTAAATAACTACATGCAAAATGGCTCATTTTAAAAATTGGAACTGTATGCAAGCCTAATTTTGGGCATACACTTATTTAGATAGGATGGAGTCCACATGTGAAGACAAGGGAAAAGATTTTTTTTTTGCAGCAGATATATTGCAATATTTGACTAACACAAGAAAGAATTTTGCCAGGTCAGAAACGTAAATTCTTAACAGATAGCAAAATGTAATTTATCTGTGCTGATTGTTACTGCTAGGTACTTATTAATATTTTTTTTATTGGCAAATTTGCTGTATTCACATAAGGCTGATGTTATTGTTTGAGGAGCATAGCTAAAGAACAATGATTTTAAACCAGTTCTGTCAAAGTATAAATGTTTTTACTGTAACAGGCATTCTAACAAAACCAGGCAAATATATCATGATAAGGATTAAAGATTGTTGTGAGACATGTGATTATGACATGCTTGATGATAACACCAATACTGGAGATTGTGTAACTGCAACAGTAAAGACAATCCTGGAACAGATTACAAAAGTGTATAGACCACTGAAGTCAAGTGTTGCTGACCTAGAGGAATCCATATATTTATTGAATGAAACACACAAGGGAAAAATAATAACTGGGGACTTTACAAGAAGCCAACTGGAATAATATTGTTTCTACAGTATTAGTAAGGAAATTGTTTACAATGCTTGTTCATGAAAAACGATTGCTATTTGTCATCCAGCAGGTTGTCTGTAACTACAGCATTGGTGTATGTGGTATCAAGGACACCATATACACATATGCCGTAGATATAGCCAACCTGCTGGCTGACAAATTCAGTGAAAACTTCACCCCTTTGTCCCCCCATCAGTAAATCAAGACATCCCAAGTACCTGCCCGCTTCCTCTTTTATCTACGGAACAGGCCATCACTGCCCTCTCAAATGCAAAAAATATATCCTCCATGGGGCCCGATAACATTCCAGGCTGCATCCTACATGAACTCAGGCAGGAACGTGCAGCACCATTAGGTGCCCTATTCAAACAAAGGCTGAGTGCAGTCTTCATCCCAGCTGAGTAGAGGACAGCCACTGTCATACCTTTGCACAAGGGTTGAGTGTCCACTGATCCGGGAAGTTATAGGCCCATCAGCGTAACTAGCCTGATCTGCAAGGCCATGGAACAGATTATCATGGACCTCATTAACAAGGACATTGGCAACCTCCAAACACTTGATCTCACATAGTTTGGTTTCGTCAAGGGGAGGTCATGTCTGTTAAATATGATCAACTTCTTTGAGACAGTCGCCAAAGCCATGGACGAGGGAAAACTGTGCACACCGCCTACCTTGACCTGGCCAAGGCCTTCAATACTATTCCCCTCTTGGGCATAATATATAAACTCTCTCAACTAAGCATCAATCCGTATGTTACCAGATGGGTAGCAAACTGTCTCACCTAGTCAAAATAAGTGAAGCCATCTCAAGCAGTAGACCCGTAATGAGTGGCATACCCCAGGGTTCAGTCTTGGGGCCACCATTATTTGGGATATACTTTTCTGAGGTACCGGTCAAAACCAGTGGGCTATGGTTGACGAAGTTTTCATATGACGGCAAGCTGGGCGTTGTCATCAATTCCCCTAGTGATGTGGACATCCTCCAAGAGGGTCTCACCCAAACAAATGACTAGTGTCAGAAACATGGCCTCAAACTGAATACCTAAAAGTGCATCATCATCCCCTTTGGGGAGAGTGATGTCCGCCCAAATTACCACATTAATGTTAGTGTCCTAAGCACACAATCAGTTGTGAGGGATTTTGGGCAACCAGGTTGATAGCAACCTGACTTTTGACCACCATATTGCTTCCATTGTATGGAAAGCTTTCTACATGGCCCACCTCATAAGTAAGGGTATCTCATCCAGGGACATGGAGGTCATAACATCCCTGTATTCTTCCCTTATAAGGCCCATTATTGAGTACAATGCCTCTTTCGGCATGTACCTCGCAAAGTACATGCAGCAGCTGGAGAGACCACAGGGGTTCCTCAGCAGGAGAATCCAGGGCCTCAAACATCCAGGGTCTCAAGCATCTACCTTACACAGATAGCTAAAAGACCTGTCCCTCTACTCAGTTTCATACAGACTCCTCAGAGGTGACCTCTGTCTGGCATACATATCAATCTCAGACCCCGCCTTGATGGGACTGCTGCATATCCCCAAATCAAGCTCGACTCGAGTAACCCACACATGCAACTTCAACCTGGTCTGTGACATGAATAGGGCTTGTTGGCAGGACAGATTTGTGTCCCAGAGTCTCCCATGTGTGTGGAATAGACTCCCTATCCACGTCAAGCAAAGTACCTCATTATCCCTTTTTAAGCGCAACCTGAATAACTGGATGGTAAACAGAAAATACACGCCAGGGATTCCACCTGTTGGACAAGGGCGTTGGGTGCTGACTTGTCTAAACATGGGCTAAAACTCTTGGCTAGGCTTATAAGTGCCTCAGGGCCAATAGCGTAGTAACTTTCTCTGATCCTGTGATCCTACAGATTGTAAACACACTTACCAGGAAATGGAACATGCCAGATATATTTTTTGTGGTCCTAAGGAAATGATTGCTACTTCATGTGAAGTTTTACCACCTTTAATGTGCACTGATTATGGGTTATAAAGGTCAAATTGCTGCTGAATAATTATGCCAAACAGAAATATAAACCAATGAACAGAAGATTAACACTAGACTGTATACAACCAACACAGTCACCTTGTATTTACTGGAAAGACTCCGGAAGGAAAGTGGCAAGCTGTGAAAGGGAAATTGTTTAAATGCAAAAAAAAAAATGTTTAACATTAGGATTTAGGCACACAAGGTCATAAGAATATATTTCCATAAGAACACTATACTTAAGATGAGAGACAGAAAATACAAGAAATGGAAATGAGGTTGAACTGTAAACCAAAATAAACAAACTGGACAGACAAATTAAACACACTGTCTGATAAGATCAAGAAAAGTTTGAAGAAAATTTATATACAGTAATATTACAGAGAATAATAGGGAACAATTTTATAGATATATGAGATGTGGTAAGAGTACACAAACACATGAATAAACTGTGTGTAGATTCTAAAAATGTATTCTCAAACACAACAGGTTGTAGATAAATTTACAAAAATGTATGCAAAACAGTTTGGCTCCACAAAGGGGGGTGTTAAGTTGTACTCATAACAGCCAAGTAACTTAATATATTAAAATTAAATTAGATTATATCAAAAAGAATTATGCAAACTGGGACAAAAAAGCACAGGGATGACACTGAATTAGTAATAATGACCTGAGAATACATCAGCATGAAGTTATAGTACTCCGTACGAATTGCAGAAGGAGGCATTACTGGGCACATTGTGGGTGCTGGAAAGAACACTTCTGGCTGACATCAAAGATTGAAACAATTATAATTTCATGAACTTTAATCATACTTTGACTTAGGAATGGGGCCATTCCCATCATGGTATTAGAAACCCAAAAGATATGGATAAATTAAAAAGAAAAAATACCATGGGATCCAAATGGAGGGATGATATGTCAGCAAGCACAGGATAGTAGTATTGTTTGAATTAAATTCATCCTCAAGTTTTGGTGAGTACCTTCACAAGGTGGACCCTGTTTTTAACAAAATATCACCAAGATGACATTGATATAGAGACTGTATTTTATATAACATATATCATGGACAGAAATAGGTTAAAAAATAAAAAAAAGATAGCTGGGTGCACACGACCCAGGATAAAAACGTGCCCAATCCTGGTATGTGAACTGGTGCCAGAACTGGAAAAAAATGACAGTGTAGAATCTCAAGACAAGGAAACATTCCTACACTGGGGCTAGGCCAGGCCAAGGGTGAGGATGGCCCCCCTGCTGTAGACAGAAGTAGCAGTCCACAAAAATCACAAAAACTGATAGGCCAAAAAAGAGCCATAAAGACGAAAGAGTGGACTATTCAGGATAAGAAAGAAGTTATATATTGTTACTATTATGCAAGAAGCCAAGAATTTCCAGACAGAAGATATACAAAAAGATTAAGAGAGAAATTAGAGGAAAGAAAAATGCTTCCACAAGAAAAACTGTCAGAAGATTCAAGTAAAAATGTGTGCTTATCAATACAACAGATTTATGAAAAACATTATATAGACCAAGAAACCTTGATCTTTTTGGAAAAAGAAGTATCTGAGGAAGTACAAAAATATAAAGAACACAATCTAGAGACTTTTGAAAGGTATAAAAATGAAATCTGGACATGGAAAAGAACAACAGATCTGATACGGTGCAATATTTATGCAAAGGAGCAAGCCAAATGTATCAACACAAAAAAGGCAGCCCCAAAGATATTCAAAGATAAATACAGGCAAGATATTGACAGTTTCATAATAAAAAAAAATTAGATCACAAAGAGGGAACATAGAACAGAAGATTAGTAAAGTAGAAGTAAAAAAAAATAGAAGTCGAAGTTAAAAAATACTTGCGAAGTGAAGGATATAGGGTAGAAAGTCTAACACAGGTTACATCACAGCATGATGGAATGTGTCTCCAAAGTAAGGAGAAACAGGAAGATCAGGAGACACCAGAAGAAGAAATATGGACATGGGAAAGAAAAAGAGATTTTAATATGGTATAATATTTATGCAAAGGAGAAAGCAAAACTAATCAATTCAAAAGAGCAGCACCAACGATATTTGAAGAGAAATACAAGCAAAGGCATATGGACATGGAAAATTTGACAATACAAAAAATAGGAAACCAAAGAGCAAAAGTAGAAAAGAGGATTAGCAATGATGAAGTTAAAGAAATATAAACTGAGGATGTAAAGTTGTCCTATCTCACTGTAATTCTTGCTGGTTGGGTTCGGAACTGAGCATCGGTTCCAACTCGACCAAATACAAAAGCTCGAGAGCTTCCACTTGCTTGAGGATAACCCCCATCCCATGATGCATCTGGTAAAATCCCCAGAGTTCGTTCGCCGCTCAAGCGACCGGGATGACTTCAACTGGCTCGTTGGCTAAGTAGATTTATTTAACTTATTTCTGCAGTTTGTTGGCAGCTTTTTGTCTTATTTTGAGCGATAGAGTTAGTTAAAACCCCCTCTTTGCTTACGCGTCGTTTTTTTCCCTTTTGTGTCTGTGAGATACCCGTTTTAGAGTTAGAGGGCTCCTGCTGGCCCGTTTAACTTAGAGCGCCCACTTCCCTCCCTGTGCCTTCCCTTGGAGATTCCCTTTTAGTTAGAGGATTCTCCATCGTTTGTTTGTGGCTTTCTAGTACTAGTTTTTATTGTAGCTTTTAGTAGTTAGATCCGTTCTCTGATGGTTTTTCTCTTTTACAGCATCTGCTGACACCTTTTTTATGTGTGGCGTTTATGGGTTCATATTACGCTATCGAAAGATAACGTAATTGAATGCTCAGAACTTCGAAACGGCCGTATATTGAAGCTTTTATTGTGGGAGGCTGTGTCCCCCACACCCCCCGCTAAATACATATTCCAGCTCTGAGATCGAACTACAGTGAGGAAAGGGCGAATATCCCAATCTTCACTTTACTGCGATCCCACAATGCAATCTTTGAAATGTGGTTGTTTTGAAGTTCTGAGCATTCGATTACGTTATCTTTTGATAACGTAATAGGAACCCGGTGTTTATAGCAGTAGGCTCCTATTTCTTTAGAGCTGTGTATTTAGTATTAAACCATTTTTAGCGGTTTCCTTCTTTACAGTTTAAAAAAAAAAGATCTGAAGTAGGAGATTCATTTGTCTGCAACCTGTGGGTTATGGATCCGATATCGGATCCGAACCGGCATGGTTTACCAGCAATGGATCCAGGCTCTCAGCTCCTCCCCTCACCCATAATGCCCTGCTCTCCCCTCATGACCTCAGATCTCGTTTGCCGCGCTGGTGACCAGATTTGTGTTCCTAAGCTCTTCAGCTAAGTGCAGTTTTTTCAGTATTTAAAGTGCTAAATTTTGATTTTTTGTGTGAAAGTTGTGTGGAAGTTTAGGTTTCCCTATTACTTAATTATACTTTTAGTGTTTAAAAATTTAATTTTCTTATCCCTCCCCTCGCTGGTAGCGTAGTGTGTGTTTGGGGCCTGTGTGTGGTTTAGTTACTTTGCTTTATTTTAGTTTAAGTAACTTTTTTGGTTTTGGGATGTCTGAACAACCCAAAGCTGTGTTCTCAAGTGCTCGAGTGTGGCCATAAGCTTTCCCGGCTGATGGCCACACTCGGTGTGTTAGATGCCTTGGGGTTGAACACCTCACTTCTGGATGTTCCATTTGTGCAGGGTTCAACCCCAGGGCATTGAAGGAGCGGAGGTCCAAGCTTGTCTTGGCGGGTCTTTTGCCACCGGACTCGGCTCCGGCCTCCGCTCCTTCGGGGGTAACCGTTCCTACGGTTGTCTCCTCTCCGGCTCCCCCTCCTCCTCCTGGGACTCAATCTCCCTGTAGTGGTTCGGAGGAGAGGGAAGCTAGAAAGAAGGACCGGAGGGAGAAGCACCATAAGCGGCGGGCCGAGACCTCTGTTTCGGCCCCGCCAGCCAAGCGGGCTTCTCCTCCGGCCTCCTTGTCTGCTGGCTCTCCCTCTCCTCGGCTCCGGTCTCCTGTGTGTTTTTCACCAGGACCTGAGGAGGAGGAGACCCGATCTCCGTCGAGGCTATCGAGGAGGCACTCAAGGCCTACCTCGGTAGCCTCATCGAGATCAACTTATAGCCTGTCAGACGCTGATCTGGACCGGATGATGAGAAGGTTCATCCAGGCAAAAGACAATTGCCCGTGGAACCCTTGCACGGCCAAACAGAAGTAATAGACAACACAAAAAGCCAGCAAGTATGGGCCACAGTCGCATCCAAATTTCTTTATTAAATAAGGTGAAAGAAATTTCACCTTATAAGTCCATGGTGGTAAAAACCACAAATATTCAAACCGGTTTCGGCTCCGAGGAGCCTTCTTCAGTGAGATACAAAAAGATCAATAGAAAAAGAGGTTCATCCAGGCCCAGATGCAGATGGGAGTGCTCTTGCCTCCTCCCCCTCTGGGGGGAAGCTCGACCCCTTTTTTCAAGCCAATAGCGCTTCTTCCTCTCGCCAGGTTCAATATGCGCATCCTTCAATGGACACTCCTAGTTCAGTGGTCGTATCTTGCTCTTCCTATGCATCATCCCATTGCGATCAGCAAGGCTTGCAAGCGGTCCCTCCTGTGGTGGCTACACTCTCCAGATCTCCACGGAGGCCGCCCGTTTTGTGCTTCTCCCCCTCTCGCCACGGTGACCACGGACGCCTCCCGCCTCGGGTGGGGGGGGCATTTTGCAGGCCGGACGGTCCAGGGCACGTGGAACGATTCAGAGACCTTACTGCATATCAACGTTCTAGAGATGAGAGCAGTGCTCTTAGCGTTGCTAGCACTTCAGGCCTTTCTTCCCTTGGGAACAATTGCGATTCAATCGGACAACATGTCGGTTGTCTGGTATATCAACAAGCAAGGAGGAACCAGGTCTTACCCTCTTTGTCGAGAAGCCATGAGAGTGTGGGAATGGGCAATCTCCACCAACCGCTTTCTCATAGCAACGCATATTCGGTCGGTCCAACATCCTGGCGGACAAACTCAGTCGCACCATTCTCACCCCTTACGAGTGGTCTCTCAATACTCAGGTAGCGGAACGCATCTTCGCCAGTGGGGAACTCCTTGTTGCGATCTTTTGCCTCTCCCTCAAACACCAAGTGCGACAGTTTTTCGCTCTGATACCTCCTCCCGGAGGTTCCCAAGAGCAGCTCTGGTGCATGCTTGGCCACCCGGTCTTCTTTATGCTTATCCCCCCTTGCCTCTGATGCTCCAAGTTCTTCAGAAAGCCTCTTGGTTGGGGTGCAGAATGATTCTCATTGCTCCATTTTGGCCTCGACAGATCTGGTTCCCCTTCCTAAGGTCTCACTCAGTGAATCCTCCTTGGATTCTAGATCCCATTCCGGATCTGATATCTCATCCATCCCACTTATCTCCTCCGAACCTGGACAACCTGAAGCTGACCGCTTGGTTGCTCCAGTTCCACTCTTGATCAGGACTCCCGGTATTTCGTCCCCTGTTAAGGCCATCCTGGTGGCAGCTCATAAGCCATCCACTAGGAAAGTCTACCGCAGCAAGTGGAAACGGTTCTCTTTGTGGGCGGAGCGGCAAGGCTTAAACCCCTTCACAGTTCCTCTCCCTTTGGTGCTTGATTTTTTAACCACTCTTTTTAATGATGGTGCCAGCAGTTCCACGGTCAAAGTACAAATTACGGCAATTTCTCATTATCACATTGGTCATGACTCCAATCCACTGATGTCGGCCAAGTTATGTAAGATTTTCCTTAAAGGTACTTTTCTTCTCAGGCCCCCGGTAAAGCAAGCGGTTCCTCCTTGGGACCTTTCCTTAGTTCTCCAGGCCTTGACCGCCCCCCCTTCGAACCGGCGGCTACGGTAGATCTGAAATTCTTATCTTTCAAGACCACCTTCTTAGTAGCCATTACTTCGGCCAAGAGAGTCTCAGAGCTTCAAGCATTATCAGCTAAACCTCCTTACTTGGTCTTTCATCCGGACCGTGTTTACCTCAGGACCAACCCGTCCTTTCTTCCTAAGGTAGCTTCTGAAGCAAACATTAATCAATCCATTAACTTCCCTGTCTTCTTTCCGAAGTATGAAAACAAAGGTGAATACAAGCTTCATTCCTTAGATGTTCACAGGCAACTTAGATTCTATCTAAACAGGACGGCTGGTCATAGGCAATCCGACCAGTTGTTCATTTCCTTTGCTAAATTTAATTTGGGCAAACCAATTTCTAAAGTCACATTATCGCGCTGGATTTCGCAATGTATCTTATTGGCTTCTCAAGCTTCGGGAAGGCCCGCACCGGAGGGTGTTCATGCCCATTCAACCCGGTCAGTCTCTACCTCGGCAGCCTTTAAGGCTAGGATTCCTCTAGATGATATTTGTGCAGCAGCCACATGGGCTTCATCTCATACTTTTATTTCCCACTACAAGTTGGATCTTACATCTAGGGGTAGAGCATCATTTGGCTCCGCGGTGCTCTGGAATATCCTTCCATGATGGCCGCCCAAGATTCAGGTAGCTGGGGACTCTGTCCCACAGGTTGCAGACAAATGAATCTCCTACTTCAGATTTAGAAGTTATGTACTCACCATAACGTTCCATCTGAGTAGGTGTATTCATTTGTCTGCAGCCATCCCGCCCTCCTATCCCCCTAGCCTTTCAGTTTCCTGCATATGATGTTTTACCCTTTTCAGGGTGTTCTTGCTGTTGGCAAACTCGATCTGAGGTCATGAGGGGAGAGCAGGGCATTATGGATGAGGGGAGGAGCTGAGAGCTTGGATCCATAGCTGGTAAACCATGCCGGTTCGGATCCGATATCGGATCCATAACCCACAGGTTGCAGACAAATGAATACACCTACTCAGATGGAACGTTATGGTGAGTACATAACTTCTAATTTGTTGTTAATCTGTGTGCCTTTCAACTTTGTGTGCGTTAGTAGTTAGTAGGCTCCTTTTCTCTTTGGAACAGTTTATAGTTAAAGGATATATTTAGAAATTCACATAACTTCCTGTTAATATTTTGTACTGTGTTTTTTTGAATATGTCAAAAGAAAAGGAGAAAGAACCTAAAGAACATAGGCTATCTGGTTTTAAGAAATGCGATCAATGCACTCAAAAGATGTCGATTATGGATGGGCACACTAGTTGTGTATATTGTTTGGGTGCCATCCGCTTACAAGACCCTTGCAAGATTTGCCATGGGTTCAGCAGCAGGGTCCTTCAAGAGCATTGCAATAAATTGATTGTCGGGGGTATTTGAAAGGTCCTTTCCAGGAATCTTTGGAGGGGTCTCAAAACTCTAAGCCTTCTTCTTCTTCCCGTACAGGTTCCATAAGACATGCTACTTCGGATCTGGATTCAGAGCCTCATAAAAACGTTACTGCTTCAGAACTGAGGGCTCTTGGTTCCGACAAAACAAAATCAGCCTCTTCGGCTCCATCAATATCCTCGGAGCCGGTAGAGTTACCAGTTAGGAGATGGTCTCCTGTTTTAGAACCGATATCTCTAACCTTGAGATCGCCCATTTTGGAGAGGGCCAGATCTCCTTCAATATCCTCCTGTTCCTACAGGAGTTTATCTGATGACAATGTGGAGCAGGAGGTGAAGAGATTGCCTAAGACTCCGGCTCTGGCAAAAATGTTATTATCTCCGACCCCAAAGGACTCGGGACCATACAAGGCACCAATTTTGATTCCTCTTCCTACCCCAGTGGTGGTTTTGGAGCCAAAGAGTATGAATCAGATATCAGTAGAACCGTCGGTACTGGGACCTCCTTCAGGATCATCAGATGTTCTTCGTGTTTCACTGTTGCAGTCATCACATTTGGGTTATCTGCTTGCAGTAGCCCTCAGTCGTCCTGATTAACAAAGTCTTGGGTCCTGCGTCAGTTGCTGTCTCTTCTTCCGTGACATCAGGTAGTCAGGGGTATAAAACATGCAGCCGACGCCATTACATCAGTCTTTCTTGCCGTGCTGTGCCTGAAGCAAAAGCAGTTCGCAAGTGCCGGTCGGCCGACTTCTGAAATTTTCGTTTTCGAGTTTCAGAACCGAAGTCTTCAACTAAAGCTAAGTACCCCGTTGGAGAAATTTTTTCTTGTTCTTAACCGATGTCAGTAAAAGTAAATAATTGTATTTCATGTGGAAAGCTAATACCTCATAAAGGTTTCCATTCGTACTGTATTCCTTGCCTAGGCCCTGACCACGGCGTACCTCGCTGTCGGTTTTGTGCCTTATTTAAACAACAAACTATTCATCGTCTGTATATTTTTGCTTCTAAATATTTTGGTGCTCAGTTCAATTATCCAGATATGTCTACGGTAAGCCGTCTGACTGCCGACATTCCTAAAAAACACAAAGATAAAGACAGAGACAGGCCGCCTAGGTCCAAAGCTGCCAACGACGCTTCTCCTAAGCCAGTCACCAGTTCGCCAGTATTCAGTGAAGCACTTTCGCAGCCCCTGATGCCTGCTACTTCAGATTCGCAGGCCTCTACTGAGACCCATTCAGAGTCTGGTATGCTGCGAGATGCTTCAACTGTGGAACCTGCGGATGTCTCTACCTTGGATGGGTCCGGAACTGCTGTGCAGGCACCGGCTTCTGAGAGTGTATTCAGGCCTACTGACTTGCTTATTAAACCAATGCCATCTTCTTCTTCAAGGCCTAAAACTCGAACCATGCCAAAAAAACGACGGCCAGACCGCATGGTCAGGCCTCTATCCCTAAAAAACAAATGATAAGAATGGCTGAAGACCTTATTACTTTAATCAGGGCAAGCCAACCTTCTCCCTCTAAGAGACCTAGGACTGAGTTTGCTTATGATACTTCTGACCAGGATTCTGAAATTTCTGTTTCCTCTGATGACCAGGATTTACCCTTATCTACTTATGAGGATTCTGATGCTGAGGACTCTATTCCCTCTGCCCCCCCCCCCCCAGAGGATTTCTCTTTTGATGAAACCTTGGATACTCTTAGGGAGCATTTTCGGTGGGAAAGTCAGGATTACTCTGATTCTAAAAAGAGGCTTAGGGATTTCTTACTCCTGCCCCAGCACAGGCCTTTAGCTATCCCTCCTGTACTAGACATTGTCGATGATGCCTTTTCAGAATCTAGCTTGGCCCCTGACTCTTTACCTCCTGCTCCCAGAAAACCTGATAGATATTACAGGGTTCCTGACTCTCACAAGTTCCTTTTTAAAAATTCTACTGCAGATCCTGAGACAATTTCACAGGGACCCAAGGGCATTAAGGCTACTACTGCCAAAAGTCCTACCCCCACTGATAGAGACTCCAGGGCGCTGGATAGATGGGGTAAGAAGGTATACACTTCTGCAACTTTGGCCATTAGAACATTAAACTGCCAGTTTCATATGTTAAAGTACCAGCAGCATATTATTGGATTGCTTGAACAGAAAATTATGTTGATTCCTGATTGTGCTGAATGTAAGGATTTACAGGATTTAATGCATTCTGCTTAACAGGTTGGAAAACATACTTTGCAATGTGATTTTGATTCACTAGAGGCATCTTGCAGGGCTGATGTTAGTGGGTCTGTACTTAGAAGGCATGCTTGGCTTAAGGAGCAATCCTTGCCAGATCATGTTAAAGCTAAATTACTGGATGCTCCCTTAAATCAGGACCGCCTGTTTGGCAACAAAGCTGAAGAAGTTCTAAAAAAGATGGAGGAAAAAGCTAAATCTATGCAAACTGTTAAAGATTTCCTACAAGTACAACCTCCAAGATTTAGTAGGCATTGGCCCTCTAAGAATTGGTCCTTTCCTGCCTCTTCCAGGCCTTCTCAGTCCAAACCCAGACCCAGCAGAAAACCCAGGCTTCAGTCCCAGGGTATGCACAGGACTAAGCAGCGGGGGGCTCCCACTTCCAAATCAGGGACTAGTAAAACTCCCCACTGTGGTAAACTGTCTCAATGACTTAACTTTAAAACTTCCAAGCACTTCTCAACTGACTGCTCCTTTAGGGAGAAAGATTGCTCTGCAGGCAAAAAACTGGGAACTCATTACCCAGGACAAATGGGTTTTAAATATAGTTTCCCAAGGACACAAATTTCACTTCCACACATTACCAACCCCAAATGGTTGGCCAGATCTACCCCCAAATCAGTGGGCAGAGGCTCAAAAGCAAGTACTCTCTCTCTCTCTTAAGCATAAATACTATTCAAACTGTACCAGAAGGGGAAAAGGGACAAGGTTTCTACTCAAGACTTTTCCTGGTACCCAGAAAAGACAACTCATGGCATCCTATCCTGGACCTGTCTACCTTAAACACCTTTTTAGTGATTCCAAAATTCAAGATGCTAACTCTTCACCATTTGCTTCCTATGCTAGGCGCAAAGATTCTTGGTTGGCAACACACGATTTAAAGGAAGCCTCCCTGCACATCCCAATCAGGGAATCTTGCAGAAGATACCTACGCTTCGAAGCAGGCTACATGCACTATCAGTTCTCTGCACTGTCCTTTGGCTTATCTACTGCGCCCAGAGTATTCACAAAGTGCCTAGCTCCAGTCATTGCATTTTGCAGGCAAAGAAATATTCAAATATACCCATACCTGGACGATTGTCTAATTCAGGCGGAAAGCCAGGACATACTTTTGAATCATCTGGCATTTGTACAAAAGGTGCTAACTTGTCTGGGGTACACCGTAAATGAAAAAAAATCACACCTGGTACCATGTCTACAAATTATATTCCTGGGAGCAAGCTTGAATACAACTTCCCAGATGGCTTTCCTCATGCCAGAGAAACAAATTCATTTGGCAACCTACTTCAAACTAATGGCCACAAAAACCCTGCTATCTGCAAAGCAAATACTGCAAGCCTTGGGGTTCATGGCCTCCTGCATTCTTCTAATTCCATACGCAAGACTGCATATGAGGAAACTACAATGGTATCTAAAAAGCCTATGGTGTCGACATTCTCAGGATCTAGAAGCAATGATTCCTATCATACCTTGCCTACAATTAGAGTTCCTTTGGTGGGCAGAAGCCTGCCACCAAAACAAGGGACTACCATTCACTCTACCCCCTGCCACTCAAACCCTAACAACAGAAGCATCAGACTATGCATGGGGGGCTCACCTGGCAGGGAAGTGCATTCAGGGCAAATGGAACCCAAGTCAAATGCACCTGCATATCAATCAAAAAGAAATGTTAGCTGTACAGAATGCTCTGACAGCCTTCAAGGACCACATTCTTCCAGGACAATTAATGGTAAAGACGGACAACACCACTGTTATGTGGTACATAAACAAGCAGGGGGTACCCATTCTTATCCCCTCTGCAGACTAGCCATGGCTCTGTGGAACACAGCCTTGAACTACCAAGTGAATCTACAGGCTCAATTCCTGCCAGGAAAACTAAATACACTGGCAGACAAACTAAGCAGAAATCTCATGGACCCACACGAAATTGGAACCAAAGACTTTCAACATGTTGACAAACAAATGGGGGAGCCCAGATATAAACCTGTTTGCCTCCCCCCAGAACTACCAATTGGACAAATTTTGCACAAGGACTCCCCACAAACAAGCTTGGAAATTGGTTGCTCTGTCCTTCAGCAGGAAAAATCTATGAGATTATGCCTTTCCTCCTCCGCCTCTCCTCTCCAAAGTACTACTAAAGATCAAACAGGACAAACCAAGGGCGATATTGATTACACCAGACTGGCCACGCCAACACTGGCACCCCCTCTTGCGCAGTGTGTCACTGCTGGCTCCATGGCACCTGCCTCAGACCCCTACCCAGTTGTCTCAGCAGGAGAACCAGATTCTGCACCCTCAGCTTCAAACCGTGAACCTGGCAGCCTGGCTAATTACCTAATCTCTCCACTACCATCCCTCAGTAAATAAGTGTTGGATATAATTTTAGAGGCAAGGAGGCCTAGTACTAGAAAATCTTATGCTGAAAAATGGAAAATATTCTGTGCTTGGAACCAATCTCAAGGGATGGGCACAGCAGTGCCCAACTTACTTCAGAGTCTTCAATACTTAACTGAGATGCTTCACAAGGGCCTTTCTTTTTCCTCCATCAAAATTCACGCCTCAGCCATTTCAGCTCATTATAACACAGAACCACCCCTCTTCTCTCATCCACTGCTCAAGCAGTTCCTCGGAGGGGCCAAAAACTTATAACCACCCAGGAGAGCCCCAACTCCAGCCTGGGACCTTAACTTTGTATTGGAGAAACTCACTCTTCCTCCTTTCGAGCCAGCTGCAAGTGCAGATTTAAAATTCTTGGAAAGTAGCCTTCCTTTTAGCAATCACTTCAGCAAGAAGGGTATCTGAATTACAGGCCCTTATGGCAGTGGAGCCTTTCATTATCTTTCATGCGGACAGGGTGTCCCTCAAAACCAATCCCCTCCTTCATGCCCAAGGTGGTATCCAGTGTAACTCTTAATCAATCTATTAATTTGCCAACCTTCTTTCCTAATCCACAGAACAAAGGGGAATGGATACTGCACTCCTTAGATGTGCACAGACAACTTAGATTTTACTTGGACAAGACTAAACCTCAAAGGAAATCTGAACAACTGCTGGTGGACATTTGCTGCAGGGGCAGAGGGGCAGGCTATTTCAAAGCAAACCATTTCTAAATGGATAGGCCATTGCATTAATTTCTGCTATAAGCACCATGGAAAACTATCCCATAGGAGATCAGACCCCATTCAACCAGGGCCGCATCTACCTCTACTGACTTTCTCAGGGGTGTCCCTACCAGGGACATCCTCAAAGCTGCCACTTGGAGTTCTGTACATACTTTCATCAAACATTACCATTTGCCAATTTTTTCTAAATACAGACCTGCTTTGCTACTGCAGTCTTGCAGGGCCTTATAGCCGGTCCTAATGCTATTTAAATTCCTCCTCCCATCCTTAGCTTTGGGAATCTACCCAAATGTGATGACTGCAACAGTGAAACACGAAGAGCATAGTACAGTTGTGTACACTTACCATAAATGTAGATGTTTGTGGGTATTCACTGTTGCAGTCATAGTTACCCTCCCTCCATCCCCCGACTTCTTTTGGTTATGCCTCTACTCTCCTTTCTATGCTTAAAAGCTTTTTGGTGTATTTGCTTTTTTGTTGGATGTATAACCTTGTATATATATATATATATATATATATATATATATATATGTATAATTGCTTCCCATTGGGGGGTACCTGACATCTGGGGCAAAAACAAAACTGATGTAATGGCGTCAGCTGCATGTTTTATACCCCTGATGTCATGGAAGAAGAGACAGCAACCGACGCAGGACCCAAGACTTTGTTAATCAGGCCGACTGAGGGATACTGCAAGCAGATAACCCAAATGTGATGACTGCAACAGTGAATACATTCAGACATCTACATTTTTGGTTAGTGTACACAACTGTACTTTCCGGCTTCTGCTCCAACGTCTTTGGGTCCTTCGGATCTCAAGGAGTCTAGGAGCCGACGCTCACCTGTCGAGCCCGTGGAGGGGAGTTGACCCGAACAGTTGTCCGAGCCGACTCTACCCCTCTGTGCCTCGGCGAGGTTGAGCTCGGTTCCTACATTGGCTTTGGAGCCATCTGCTCTGCCTCGGAGTCGATCCTCAGCATCTTCGGAGCAGAGGGTCTCTTCGGTGTGGAGTCAGGGAGCTTTTAAGCTGATGGAGAGAGTGCTGTCATCCCAGACAGCTCCTCTCTTGGAGCCATCTTCTTTTCCCTCACAGGTGCTGGTGTTGGTCTCTTCTTCCCCCACTCCTCCCAAGCGTAGAGATCCAAAGCCCCAGGAAGCCCCTGTGGGTGGCATTGTCTCCTCTGAAACTTCTACAGAGTATCCCTCTTGAGGAAGTGCCTTGGAAGAGGCTGTGCAAGAGGAAGCATGTAGACTCCCCTGAGTCGGTTACATCGGACACTGATCTGGATGAGTCTGTAGGGTCCCCACGGTCCCCCTCTGAGGATGTCTCTTTTGCTGACATCCTTGAGATCCTGAAACAGAGGGGTGGCTGGAAGCCCACTAACCCTTCAGAGGATGAATCAGTGTACCTGGAGGCTTTCGGATCTCGCCCTTCCACCTCCTGGGTGACTCCCCCCTATGATCAGCTCCTTAATGTTATTTCTAGAAAAGCCTGGACTTCCACTGATACAGCAGAACCTGTTCCGTGGAGGCCCAATAAATTTATCACTGCCTCTACAGAGAAGGAGTTCTTGACTAAAGGTATCCCTGTAGATGCAATGGTCGTGGTTGCGGCCGCTAAGAAGGAGTTATCAGAGACCGCCTTATCTGTTCATCCTCTCAACAAAAGTCACGGACTATGGACAGATATGGAAAGCGTACCTTTTCTTCAGTGCCCTTTACCCTGTGGTCACTGAATTATCTGATCCATTTTATGAGACTTCAAAGGGATCTCTTCAAAGAACTAGGAGATACCCTTCAGGGTACTGTAGCTTCGGGGACCGCAGGCAAAGTTTTTTCGCAGCTCTTCACCCTCATTTCTATTGTCAGTTCCTCCATGAGACTTGATTTCATGCGCATCTGATGGAGCGAGCAGAGCAGCAGCAGCTACAGGAATTTCCCTGTGGAGACATTCCTGGATCCATCTTTGCAACTTTGCTGAACCCTTTAGGTTCTTCCCTTTTTAGACCAAATGTGAAAGAAACTTTTACCAGGTGCAAACAGGACGGAAAAACCTTGTCTGCCATTGTAGTCTGTTTTTCTGCCCCATCTAGACCTTATCCCAAAGGTCAGAAAGGTGGTAAAATGTGGTTTCGCAAGTCCTAAAAAGTTTTTTCTGATGCACGTGGTGACACTTCCCCCTAGGGGCAGAGGGGAGGTGCTAATGGAAGACTCTGACCTCACGACATTGGGATCCGCAAAATCAGGGCGACAGAGAAACGTTCTCAGGGAGGCCCTTCCAGCGCTCCTGAAAGGAGGCCTACCTGCTTTTCTCTGGAGGCAGTCGGGGGACATTTCTTACTGTACCCAAACACCTAGCTAGAGCTCTCCCAAGACAAATGGGTACAGACAATCATATCCTGAGGATATTACATCCCCTTTTCTACTCCCACTCCTGCAAGCAAGTCCATACCAGATGTTCCACCTGGTCAAAAGTACTACGCAACACAAGAGATACTCAAGGTGCTAGAAAAAAGAGTCATCCATGATGTCCCCGCAGACCACATTGGATCCGGAACTTACTCAAGGTTCTTTTTAGTACCAAAAAAGACAGGGGACTGGAGACCTATTCTGGATCTCAGCAAATTAAGCAAATCTGTGAAGAGGTCAAAGTTTCGGATGGTGACACTGCAGTCAGTATTTCCCTTTATAGGGAAAGACGATTGGATGTGCTAGCTAGATCTGCAGGACACATATTACCACATAAAATTGGACAAGCGGTCCAGGAGATATTTATGCTTTCAGCTGGGAGCCAGTCATTACCAGTTTCGAGCCCTGCCTTTTGGTCTCACTACAGCTCCCAGAGTGTTCACTAAATGCATGACAGTGTTCATGGCTCACTTGAGACGTCAGGGATTCCAGGTGTTTCCATACTTAAACAACTGGCTCCTGATCGCCATCATCAAGCATCTACTTCTGCAGGCAAGGGACGAGACTATGCATCTTTGCAACAGGCAAGACATTAGAGTAAACTTTAAAAAATCTGCCCTGTCTCCTTCACAACATATTATTTTCTTAGGCGCAGAATTAGATTCAAAGTGGATGCTGGCAAAACTTACCTCTGAAAGAATTCACTCCCTTCATCGTCAAGTGAAGATATTGATATCAAAAAGAAAGGTTCAAGCCAAGATGGTGTTACAAGTTCTGGGTACCATGACAGCCTCGATTCTCTTAGTTCCCCTAGCACAACCACACACGCGGGTTCTACAGTGGTTACTCTTTGCCCATTGGTCCATGCAGGATCTTCCTCTATCACACCAGATAATCATTACGGAGTCATGCAAGAAAGATTTCTGGTGGTTACAGACATACCAGATGTTCTTCATCTCACATTGCTGCAGTCCTTACATATGGGGTAGTCCGCTGTCCTCGGTCGGCCCGAATACCAAAGTATTAGGCTGACGTCGGTCAAGGCGCTTAAAACTGACATCAGGACGTCAGGGTACAAAAGCGCATGACCGACGTCATTTCCTCAGTCTTTTTTGCCGCATGGTCCGATGCAGAAGCAGCGTTGCAAGTGCCGTTCGGCGTTCTGAAATTTTTCGAATTTGGAGTTTCAGACCGAATCCAAGTTGGCTAAGTACCCGTTGGGGAATATTTTGTTTTTCTTGCCTCAGTGTTTTACGGATGTCAGAAAAAGTGAATAACTGTATTTCTTGTGGGAAACAGATACCGCATAGGGATTATCATTCTTTGTGTATTCCTTGTTTGGGGCCTGAGCACGGCGTTGTTGGGTGTCGCTTTTGTGCTAGGTTCAATAAACGCACTATTAGCGAAGGTTGGATTGTGCTAGGCTGGTCTTTGGGAAGCGGTGCAATTATAATATGCCGTCAGATTCTCCGGCCGCTTCTGCGAAGCGCAAAGACAAAGCAGTTAAACCCAGGCAAGATGAGTCGTCCGTTCCGGACGCCGGTTCTTTAGAGGCTTCAGTGGAACCGGTGGTTCCGACGGAGACTTCTCTGGAGTCTCAGGGGGAGACTTTGATTTTGCAGGAGGTGGTCTCTCAGGAGGCAGGTCAGGCTGAAGGGGCTTCTCAAGTTACTGTACTCCCCTCCCTTCCTAGGGTGGTTAGGCCTTCTCCTTCTGTTTCCAAGGCTTCTCCCAGAGGCAGGCCAGTTTTAGCTTCTGTTGGTGTCACTCCTAGTTCAGGGTCTGTGCCTAAGAAGCACATGCTTAAAATGGCAGAAGATTTGATTACTCTGATTAGAGGTTCTTTGCCCCCTCCTGATAAGAGGCCTAGGGTGGAGCCAGAGTTGGGAAGTTTTGAGCAGGCTTCGGATGTTTCAGAGTCTTCAGCTGAAGACTTGCAGGAGTGCTCTCCTTATTCTGATTCTGATGCAGATGATTCCACTCCTTCTGCTTCGCCTCCAGAGGATTTTTCTTTTTCAGAGACACTTCATTCTATGAGGGAACATTTTAAGTGGGAAGGTCAGGACTTCTCTGATTCTCGGAAAAGGCTTAGGGAATTTTTGCTGTTACCCCAGCATAGGCCCTTGGCTATACCCCCTGTTCTGGATGTTGTGGAAGATGTGTTTGCAGAGGCTTCACTTAATCCTGATTCTCTGCCTCCTGCTCCTGTTAAACCGGATAGGTATTACAGGGTGCCTGAGGCTCATAAATATCTTTATAAGAGTCCTAGGGCGGACCCAGAAACTATTAGTCAGGGACCTAAGGGTGTCAAGGCCTCTGTTGTAAAAATCCGGTTCCTCTAGATAAAGAAGCCAGAGCTTTGGATAGATGGGGAAAGAAGGTCTATACATCTTCTACCTTAGCTATGAGGGCTTTGAATTGCCAGTTTCATATGTTGAAATATCAAAACTTTCTTCTTTCTCAATTGAAGTTTAAGGTGGATGCTCTGGCGGAAGGCATTGAGTGTAAGGAATTACAAGATTTGGTGCATGTCTCTGAACAGGTGGGTAAGCATTCATTACAGTGTGGTTTTGATGCTGTGCAGGCCTCGTCCAGGGTGGCTGCCACTGGCTCAGTTCTTCGCAGGCACGCCTGGCTGAAGGATCAGAATTTATCTGACCATGTTAGGACAAGGATTTTGGATGCTCCTTTGCAGTCTGATGTGTTGTTTGGTTCACCTGTGGAGTCAGTCTTGAAGAAAATGGAAGACAAGGCTAAGTCTATGCAGGCTGTTAAAGATTTTTGCAAGTTCAGCCTCCGAAGTTTAGTAGGAATTGGCCTGCTAAGGGGTGGACGTATCCTTCTTATGATTCTCAGTCTAGGGGTAGATCTAGACGTGGTAGGGGCAGAGCTCAGAGTTCTTTCAGACCTAGAACAGGGAGTTCACCTGCACAATCTTCGGTGAGGGCAGGGGCCAGTCCTTTCGTAAACAGGCCCAATGACCTACTTTTTCAGCTGCCAGATCCTTCTTGCCTGGCAGCACCTTTGGGAGGAAGGTTAGCACTCTTCAAGGAAAATTGGATGTTGATTACCCAAGACAAATGGGTATTGGATATCATACACCAGGGTTACAAGTTTTATTTCCATACCTTGCCTCCTTTCAAAGGCATGCCGGACGTTCCTACTCAGCAAAGACTAGAGGCTCACAAACAAATTTCTCTACTACTTCAAATAGGGGCCATACAACCGGTCCATCTGCCAGAAGTGGGCCTAGGATTTTATTCTCGCCTGTTTCTAGTACCAAAGAAAGGAAACACGTGGAGACCAATTTTGGATTTATCTATCCTCAACACATATCTGGACATTCCCAAGTTCAAAATGTTGACGTTACAACAGCTTTTACCTCTGCTGGGCAAAGATCACTGGATGGTGACTCTGGATCTCAAGGAAGCTTACCTTCATGTTCCTATCAGGCCCAGTTGCAGGAAGTATCTGCGTTTTCGGGCTGGAACTTCACATTATCAGTTCTCTGCATTGCCCTTTGGCTTATCTACTGCGCCCAGAGTGTTCACGAAGGTTCTGGCTCCAGTGGTAGCTTTCTTCCGGCTAAGAGGAATACAAATCTATCCTTATTTGGACGATTGCCTGATTCTGGCCCAAGAAGAGGGCGAGCTTCTTCATCATTTACAGTATGTGATGGCAGTGTTAAGATGCCTGGGGTATTCTGTGAACGAAATAAAGTCCAGTCTAGTACCCTCTCAGGACATGTGCTTTTTGGGTGTGAGACTGAATACAGCATCCCAGATGGCCTTTTTGACCCCGGACAAACAAAAGAATCTTTCTCTTTACTTCCACCAATTGTCTCGTCAGTCCAGGCTGACTGCAAGGACAGTCCTTCAAGCCTTGGGGTTCATGGCATCTTGTATTCTGGTACTTCCCAATGCCAAACTGCATATGAGGAAGCTACAGTGGTATCTCAAGAATGTATGGACACAGCACTGCCAAGATTTGGACACTGTCATTCGGATAATACCTTGCATTCAAAAGGAATTTTTGTGGTGGGCTCAGGAATGTCACCTAAACAAGGGACTCTCTGTGACCCGGCCGGAGGCGAGTCAGATTTTAACGGCAGATGCCTCAGACAAAGCTTGGGGAGCTCATCTAAATGGAAAATGGGTACAAGACACGTGGCCTGCCAGACTTCAACATCTACATATCAACTTGAAGGAGATGTTAGCAGTCCAATTTGCATTGATAGCTTTCAAGGATTTACTTCTTCCAGGGCAGGTGTTGATTCAAACAGACGACACAACTGTCATGTGGTACATCAACAAGCAAGGGGGAACGCATTCTTATCCTCTATGCAGACAAGCAATGATTTTGTGGGAGACTGCTCTCAGTTTACAGCTAAATCTTCAGGCAAGGTTTCTGCCAGGAGCACAGAACTCCTTAGCAGATGTGTTGAGCAGACAAATTATGGATCCCCACGAGTGGAAATTGGATCCTCATGTATTTCAGAGATTGACAGTGTTATGGGGAACTCCAGACATAGATCTGTTCGCTTCTCCACTAAATTACCAGCTGCCAAAGTTTTGCACAAAAAGGTTTCATCCCACAGCTTGGAAAGTGGATGCTCTCTCTTTCAATTGGAGCAATCTTCACGTGTATGCCTTTCCACCTCTGCCTCTCCTCCCAAAGGTACTGCTGAAGGTCAGACAGGACAAGCCAAACATGATTTTAATAGCTCCAGATTGGCCTCGACAGCACTGGTACCCATTACTGAGAAGTCTGGTACAGGAGCCTCCATGGCCTTTGCCTTCGATTCCTCACCTGCTGTCTCAGGAGAACAGTCATTTACTCAATGTCAATCTTCATTCTCTACATCTGACAGCCTGGCATATTCTGTTCTAAACCCTGGAGGGTCTCAGCTTCCACAACAAGTTTTGAATGTTATTTTGGAGGCCAGAAGGCCTAGTACAAGGAAAGTTTACGCAGATAAATGGAGGAGATTTTTATTTTGGAGTACAGCAAAGGGCTTTGATGTTTCTAAACCTAATTTAAGTGTTGCGCTTCAATACCTTACTGAGTTATTGGACAAAGGTTTGTCCTTCTCCTCTATAAAGGTTCATGCTGCAGCGATTTCTGCTCACTATGACTGTGACCCACCATTATTTTCTCAGCCTTTGTTTAAGCAATTCCTTAGAGGGGCAAAGAATATAAGACCCCCACGTAGAGCTCCTACTCCTGCTTGGGATCTCAATTTTGTGTTGGAGAAACTCACTCTACAACCTTTTGAGCCTGCAGCATCGGCAGAGTTGAAATATTTATCATGGAAGACTGCTTTTTTGTTGGCCATTACCTCTGCGAGAAGGGTTTCTGAATTACAGGCCCTTATGGCAGTTGAGCCTTTCTTAATTTTCCACAAGGATAGGGTGTCTTTGCGTACTAACCCTTCTTTTATGCCTAAAGTGGTTTCTAGTGTGGCTTTAAACCAAACTATTCATTTGACTACTTTTTATGCAAACACCCAAAATAAAGGGGAAAGGATTTTGCACACTTTGGATATACACAGACAGTTGCGATATTATTTGAGCAGAACTAAAGGGTTCAGGCAGTCTCAGCAGTTGTTTGTTTCTTTTGCTTTGGGTTCTCAGGGCAAACCTGTTTCAAAACAATCTATTTCTAAGTGGATTGGTTTTTGTATTGCTTTCTGTTATTCCCATCATGGTAAGGAGATTCCAGCTGGGATTAGGCCTCATTCCACTAGGGCTACTGCCACTTCTACAGCTTTTTAAGGGGTGGCTACTAAAGATATTTTGGAAGCAGCTACTTGGAGTTCAGTGCATACTTTCTCTAAGCATTACCACCTTCCACTTTACTCTAAATCTAGGGCTGGATTTGCCACTGCAATTTTACAGGGCATTTTGGCAGCTCCTAATGCTTTATAGTTTTGCCATCCTCCCTTACCTCTGCTTTGGGATTCTACCCATATGTAAGGACTGCAGCAATGTGAGATGAAGAACATAGTACAGTTTTGTACCTACCATAAATGTAGATGTTCAAGATCCACATTGCTGCAGTCCAATCTCCCTCCTTCCCTCTGTTGTTGAAGGTGGTGGTGGGGTTTGTGTTGTACATATTGTAAATATGGTTAGTGCAGGTGGTTGGTTAGTTTTTGCTGGTTTTTTGGCTTTGGCCTTTCTTGTTAGGGCCTTCTGACATCTGGGGCAAGAAAAGACTGAGGAAATGACGTCGGTCATGCGCTTTTGTACCCTGACGTCCTGATGTCAGTTTTAAGCGCCTTGACCAACGTCAGCCTAATACTTTGGTATTCGGGCCGACCGAGGACAGCGGACTACCCCATATGTAAGGACTGCAGCAATGTGGATCTTCGAACATCTACATTTATGGTAGGTACAAAACTGTACTTTGTACCTAGGTTGCCCCTTTGTCTTTCCACAACCAGCAGCAGTACTGACCATGGACGCTTCCCAGATTGGGGGGGGGGGGCATTATCTGGGAATGACGGTCCAAGGTTTATGGCAGGAACACGAGGGCCACTTGCACATCAGTATCCTAGAAATGAGAGCTGTGCTGTATGCGTTGCAAGACTCTCTTCCGTTAGGAACAGTTACAATTCAAACATAAAAAGGCAAGGCGGAACCAAGTTGTATCCCCTATGTCAAGAGGCACAATAAGTATGGCAATGGGCGATCGCTTCTCAATGTTTTCTGATAGCAACGCACATTCTGGAGAAGTCCAATGTGATAGTGGACAAACTCAGCAGAGCTATTCTGTTGACTCATGAGTGGTCCCTCAAACCAGAAGTTGTGGAAGAGATCTTCCCAAAATGGGGCCAGCCTTGCTGCAGTCTTTTCGCCACCTCCATGAATGCCAAATGAAGCAGCTACTTTGCCCTCATTCCCCCTCCAGCGAAATCACCAAGGGATGCACTTGCCCACAATTTGCCCCTGGGACTACTTTATGCCTCCCTCCTTCCCCTTGATACCCAAAGTATTACAGAAAGCCAGCATGTTGAAAAGCAGTATGATTCTCATTGCACCTTACTGGCCTCGACAGGTTTGGTTCCCCTTTCTCTGGACCCACTTACTAGAGGAGCCGTGGATTCTGGACCCAGTTCCAGACCTTTTGACCCACTCATTAGGAGCGTTCCATCCATCCATCCAAACACTCAAGTTGACAGCATGGCTGGTCCAATTCCATGCTTAGCCAGGTATAACAAATTTTCCCCTGCAGTTAAACATATCTTAGTCTCTTCCCACAAACCGTCTATGAGAAAACTATATTCAAGTAAATGGAAAAGATTTTCTTATTGGGCTGTTAAACACACTGTAGAACCTTTTACGGACCCTATTACTGCAATTCTAGAGTTTCTCTCCAAGCTTTTTGATGAAGGAGCAGCAGCAGCCACTATCAGAGTTCAGCTGGCAGCTATCTCGAATTTTCATACTGGTGAGATGGGAGTGCCTATAATGTCTCACAGATTATGTAAGGCTTTTCTGAGATGTATGTTCTTGCTCAGACCCCCAATCAGAGAACCTCCAACTTCTTGGGACTTTAATTTCGTGCTATCTGCATTGGTTTTGCCACCCTTTGAACCCGCAGCATCTTGTGATATGAAGTTTTTATCCTGGAAAACTCTTTTCTTGGCAGCTATTACTTCGGCCAGACAGGTGTCAGAACTTCAAGCTCTCTCTATATGCCCACCTTATATAGTTTTTCACAAAGACAGAGTATCATTAAGAACTAATCCCTCACTTCTACCCAGGGTTTGTTCAGAAAACAATCTAAATCAATCTATAGATTTGCCTGTGTTCTTTCTGAATTATACTGACTAGGTAGAGTATACATTACATCAATTAGATGTACACAGACAGCTTCGCTTCTATTTACATAGGACCAAAGACTTCAAAAAATCAGATCAGATTTTTGTGTCCTTTTCGGACAAGAGAAAAGGATTGCCAGCCTTGAAAGTGACTTTGTCCAAATGGCTTACTTGTTGCATTTCCTTTTCATATACTAAGAATAATAGACAATTATCAGGTAAAGTAAAAAGTTATTCCACAAGAGTGGTTTCAACATCTTCTGCCTTTCAGGCTAGGCTCCCCCATGGACGCTATTTGTGCAGATGCCACATGGGTGAGACCTCATACCTTTATTACTCATTACAAAGTAGATGTGGCCTCCCGGAACAGGTCTTCCTTTGGTTCCACAGTATTGAAGTCTTTTTTATTGAGCCAACCTAGGGTAAAGGTGCTAGGGACACTGTCACAACCAGCAAGAATTACGGCGAGATAGGACAACATAACATTAAGAAGTTATGTAATCACCATAACGTTCCATGTTTGTTGTCCATTTCCCACCCACCTTCCCGTCCTTCATTCCTGGAGGAACGGGTGGATAATCTTATTGCTATGTATATAGTTATGATGGTTTGGAGTCTTTGATGAGCCTTTCTAGATAATTGATATTTTATAGTAGGTGAGCATACAAAGTTAGTGTTTTGCTTGCAAACAAGATCTGGGGATTTACCAGATGCATCATGGGATTGGGGTTAGCCTCGAGCCAGTGGAAGTTCTCGAGCTTGTGTATTCAGCCAAGTTGGAACCGATGCTCGGTTTTGAACCGAACCAGCAAGAATAGGCAAGATGGACAGCAAACATGAAATGCTATGATGAGTACATAACTTCTTGTTATGGATTACATGCAAAGTGAAGGATTTAGTGAATAAAATCCAACTAAGAAAACAACAAAGCAGGATAGAGAAATGAATCCCCAAATTAAGGAGAAATATTCAGTTGGAGTTTCACAGCAAGGGGAGGAACAGGAACCAGTGACAACTCTGATGCAGTCAGTGTTGTGGAGTGATAGGCCAGTGAGTTCCCATACGAAAGAGCAATGGTTGACACAGAATGAAACTGAAGAGAATGTGGCACAGGAACTGCTTTGGAACTTTCTATAAAATGCCCACGGGAAATGGAGAACAAAGAATGTGCCCTCAGTTTAGACGAAAATGATCTAAGAGAAGAGTTGCTTGATTTAATTGGGATGGACAGACATATTAAGATCAATGAAAGAAATAGACTACAGAAAGTTAATAAAACCCAAAAAGTTAGAAGTTTGATAAAACAAATGAACACGGTAATTAGGACTGTCCATAGAGATTCATGTGATACAACAGCAGCAAACAGGTTATACTATTGTGCAGCTAAATTAATAACAGTTAAAATCCTACTACAAAAACACAGGGTAGTAAGGGAAAGGAGGGTGGGAAATTGAATGCCATAATGGAAATATCAAACAGAGAAAACTATAAATCAATTAAGACATGAAGTGTCACTGTTAGAAGAGTATAGCAGAGGGAACAGATCAACAAAAATACTCAAAAAGATACTCATGATAAAAGCAATGCACAGTATCAGAACAGATCAGGCTGTATTGTGTACTACCGCAAATAATAAACTAAAAATGTCAGTACAGAAAGAAAAACTTAGAAGATAGTCACATAAATATAAAGGAAAAGTACAAAATAAACAATTTATTGATGACCCAAAACGTTTTATAGAGGATTGGGAAACAAGGCAAAAGGAATTGAAACGCAACCAACAAAAGAAGAAATAAATATATTTTGGAAAACTATCTATGAAGATCCTGTAGAATATAGCAAAGGTACTAAATGGACAGAAGAAGTAAAAGAAAGAATAAGTTCAAATGTATAGGATACAAAATGGGATGAAGTAACAGCCAGAGAGATTGAAACAAAGTTAAAAAAAAGCTCCTAATTAGAAAACAAAGGCCCAGAGGCAGTACCTAACATCTGGCTAAAATTATTAACATCTTTACATGAAGATTTAGCCATGAGTAAGACCTATTTATATATGCACCCTGAACAGACACTGCCCTGATTAACAACAGGAAAAGCAATACTCCTTTCTTCCTCCTATCCTAAAAACTATAGGCCAATAACTTGCCTTCTGACGACGTATAAATTCTACACTAGAATTGATGCAGACAGAGATTATAGTAATTTAGAAGAAAACTCAGTTATGACAGTGGAACAAAATGGTAATAAAAGAAAGTCATATGGAACAATGGATCATTTGTTGTTAAATAAAGTCATAATGGAGAACTGTAAAAGGGGGAAGAATCTAAGTATGGCATACAAAAAAAACATTTGACAGTATCCCACATTTATGGATAAAGAGTGCTTAAAAAGATACACCCTACACTGATCAATTACATTACAGCGACCATGAAACTGTGGTAAATCACTTTGCAGTTAAACCATGATAAAGGACAAGTTATTATTCCAGGGATAAAAATTCAAAGAGTGATATTCCAGGATGATCACCACTGCTGTGCCCTTAACTCATTAAGTTGTCTTCTTAACAGTTTAGGTCATGACTACAATTTGGCTGCCAGAAAACAACAAAGTGTAAAGACTTCTCATCTTCTTTTTGTAGATGATTTAAAACTGTATGGTTCATCAGATGAGGAAATGAAAGCACAACTGCAAGTGGTCAAAACTTTTTCAAATGATATAAGAATGTCACTTGGTCTTGATAGATGTGCAAAAGCAACCTTTAAAGCAGGAAGGCTACAGCAGCAAGAAAACATCAACTTGGGACAGGAATGTGATATAAAAGAACTTGATCAAGATGGGCTGTATACATTTTGGGATTTGATGAAGGATGAACAATAAAACAGAAACAAATGTAATTAAAACTCATTAAGGAATATTTTAGAAGACTAAAATTAATACTGAAAAAAGCATTGACATCTAGGAACAAAAACAGAGCTGTAAACCAGTTTGCTCTTCCTGCTGTAACTTACAGTTTTGGAGTGACTGACTGGCCTCAAAAGGTGTTGGATAAGTTAGACAGGAAAACAAGAAGGATGTTTCATGCTCATCAAATGATTTATAAAAATCAGTGCATACCAAGATTATATATTCCCCATTCTGAAGGAGATATGGGCCTCCCCGAAATTGATTACATGTACAAATCTGCAATCATTGGACTGCATACTTATCTGCTGACCTCACAAGACCCAACTGTAGTGAAAGTTTTGAAACCTGAGGAGAATAAGTCTAAGATGACTTCCCTTTTTATTTAGCAGAAGCGTATCAGCGTAAAGTGAGACTGTAAATCAGACCAGAAGTAGATAAAAATCAGGCAGCAACTAAATGTGCCAAAAAAACAAAAGAAAGAACATAAGTTGAAGGATCAGATAAGAAGGCAAGAAATGTGGAAAATTAATAAACATAACTGCCAGGTAAAAAATCTCTTGGAACAACCTCATGTTGATCAGGATTGAATACAGGAATGATTAGAGAGAGGTGAAATTAAACCAAAAGTCAAAAGGATAATACTGGCAGCCCAAGATAGTGGACTATGTACACATTGGTTTGCAAAGTATGTTGAACGTGTGGGAGAAACCGACAAATGTAGGTTTTGTAAAACAGAATTGGAAACAGTCGCACATCTTGTTGCTGGTTGTGATATACTAAAGGAAGAAAGACTGTATACTGAAAGGCATAATAATGTCGCAAGACTGTTGCATTGAGGATTGTGCAAACATTATAATATTGAGGTTGCTGAAAAAGGGTTCCTATCACGTTGTCAAACTTTTAAAAGTTCAAATGTCATATAGTCGACACCACATGATCGACTTTTAAAAGTTTGAACGTTTCAATGGAGATCCCCGTGCAGTGCAGCAATGGAAGTTTTCCATTGTCTGCATTGTAGTGCAATCTCGGAGTTGGTATATTTAAAGAGCAGGAATGTGGGAGAATGCAGGGGGGCTTGGCAACCCTGCTTAAGCTTTCAGGCAGGTTTTTTTCTGTTTTTTTTTTTTTTTTGATTTATAAGAGTTCGAACATATGGTCTCGACCATATGGTGTTCGTACTTTTAAAAGTTTGATTATCTGATGTAGACCCGCTGAAAAACACTGGAAACATGATCCGCAAAGCATCATACAAAATGATGAAGTTTATATCACATGGGATTGCCCATTACCAACAGTTCAGAAAAATAGATAAGAGAAAACCAGATATAGTAGTCCATGAAAAGAAGATAAAAGTAGCACTGATCATTGAATTACTAGACCCAGTGACTACAGTGTCTTATGTACAGAGAGACACAAGGTCATAAAATACCAGCATTTGCAGGCAGAAACAAGCACAATGTGAAAGAAGGATACCCAGACAGTTTCAGGAGTAGCAGGAGCAATAGGTCTTATAAAACAGAATTTACAGTCATACTTAGATATGTTACCAATACGTGTAACTCCATACAAATTGCAGAAGGAGTCATTACTGGGCGCATTGCAGGTGCTGTGAAGAGTACTTCTGGCTAACATCAAAGACTGGAACAATACTAACTTCATGAACTTCTATTGTACTTTGACTTAAGAATGGTGTCCATTCCTGTCATGGTATTAGAAATCCAAAGACTGGGAGAAATTAAAAAAGGAAGAAACAATTGTATCTGTTTTGCTCTAGGTCATTTAAAGATGTGAAGATTCCTTAATTTTGGAGACATGCTTGTGTTAAACCCATCATTAAGGGAAAGGATAATAGGACAAACCCAGAGTCATATAGACCCATAAGTTTACTTTCTTGTTGTAGAAAAATAATAGAGAAGGTTATTTTGGACACATTTTTGTAAGAATTCGAGAGGTTGGGACTTGAAATCATATATCAGCATGCACATGTTGAAAATAGATCTGTAACAAACTTTAACATGATGACTACACTATTTTTATTACTACTACTAATACTAATACTAGGTATTAATGAAATTTAACTTTTTATTGAGTTGTGCAAAAAACACTGATTGCTAAGTTAGAAGAATTAAGTATAGCTCGATCGATAAGTTAGAACAATTAGGTATGGCTGCATGTCTTACAAATAGTAATCATCAAGTATTATGCAGCAATTGGAAAGGTGAAATTCAAGGTTACACTTACGGTGCCCCACAGGGCTCTGTCCTAGGCTTCATACTTGTTTAGGTTTTATCTTTCAGACCTATATTTTTCATCTGATGTGTTCTATAGACTGTATGCATATAAGCTGATAATGGATAAACTGATTATATATGTTTCAGACAGGGTATGTCAGCAAAACAGTTTGACTAAATTGACCATTTGGCCATTAGAGAATAATATGATGATAAATACATCAAATACTAAGCATGTGAGATTTGGTAGACATAGAATGAAAGACAAATGTTTAATGCAGTACATAGTGATTGAAACTGTAGATTAATTTAAGGACCCGGGTATATGGGTAAATTCATCTTTGAATTTTTTCTTATTATATCAACCAGTCGGTTAATGACAGTTATAAAACTATGGGCTATATAAAAAGATTTATAAAGTCTAGGAAATCAAAAATGACGAAATTGTTTGTAATTTACATCAGATCCAAATTAGATTGTCGAATAAATAATACGGAAGACTTATTAAAAAACTAGCATGAGTAAGTTGGAAAGAGTACATTGGAAATTTGCCCAAGGCATTCATGAATGTGAAAATTTACATTATTATGAAAGATTAGATATTTAAACATGTATAGTATTTCATGTAGATATTTAAGAGGAGACCTTATTTGGCTTTATATGGTGTTTACAGATAAGTACTTCTGAGAATGTTTGGGGTTATCAAAGAGTAGTAGAGCATTATGACAGATCCTGTGAAGAAGATTATATAGGAATGAGAAATGTATTAATTGTTTATCTGAGAGAGCAGCTGATGAGTGGAATAGACTACCAGATTCTATTAAAGTAAGCACTAATTTTTAACTTCCACAATGGCTGCACATTGAGCGAAAGTTTAATTTCAGCTCTCCCAGTATGAAAAAAGAAACCGAGAAACAGCATGCAGTGATATTGTCAGTTTGAGTAAAATTCAGTTGCTGGCTACTAAGTACACTGCCTGCATGCCAACAAAGAAGAAATTTGGAGAATGTAAAAGAAAATCAACCAGAAAGGGTGAAGAGAAAACACGATTTCAGAAGAATCCTGTAACATTTCAGCAAAAAGCAGTTCATGCTTCACCTTTAGTATAAGAAATGGCTTCTATTAATGTAGAAGAAAAAATAAATCAAATCTACTCAGAGGTGATTAAAATAAGTGAAACATTGAAGGAGTATATCAGTTTAAATAACAAAATGCTGGGAAAAAAAACAACATTGACCCAAACAGTAACCATACTTAAACCAAACAAATACCAAAAAAATAAAGACGGCAAAATTAACCCCAATTATGTTTAATAAAGGAATAAACAACACAACATTAAACAGTAAGCGCTTTTGTCAGTATTAATGACTTCTTCAGACTGAGTAATGTGTTTAACATACATTGCATTTAAACAATACAAACACCAATCACATCATGGAAATACATCATGTGACAAGAAACAATTCCATCAGTGTTCCAATCCCTTTCTTTTTAGATACACTACAAAATCATCCCTATTGTTCAGGCCAGGTGGAAAACAGGCATTCAGCCTTACCTGCCATAAATACTTACGCCAGCCCAACTCTTCTTCAGCATCAAATCTTTTCTCATAATTAGCAATCCCCTCTAATACTACTTAAAACGTGCCAGACATTCAATGGATTTATAATGCTTGGCCAAAGCATTTTTAATATCACCCATTTCCACAGCATGCTTATGTTCATAGATGCGTTTATAAAGTTCCCTACTAGTACGTCCAACATAAAATGAGGGATAAGATTGGCACATAACTAGATATACTACAAATCTATTTTTGCATGTAAAAATAACCTTTTAGTTTAAATTTAAAACTGTTAATATTTATCTCGTCCACCCCAGTCAACAAATAATCACATAACTTACAATTAAAACACTTAAACATACCTATTTTATTTATATTGTCAACTATAATTGGTTTGTTAAGCTTTGCTTAAAAATAATTTTTAAAACTTCTGCCTCTTTTATGAATAAATAGAGATTAATCACCCACTTTATCCTTAAGTTCAGCACAGCTTTCTGTTATTTTCCAATTATTCCTAATAATATTTTTAATAGGAATAGTATCTACATTATTGCTGATCTGCATGGAAAATTTGTAATCTTTTTTATTACTCACTGGATTGTCTGATGTTCTTTTTTGCTGTCTCATTTCATTCACAGCCAGAAAAGAATTTCTTACAATCCCTTCTGGGTAACCTCTATGTACACATTTTTCACAAAGAACTGCACTTTCATCATAAAAATCATTGTCCCCCTCAGTTATTCTATTAATATGCATCAGCTGACCCTTAACAATGTTTTCTTTTACCATTTTAGAGTGCATACTACTAAATTGCAAATACAAATTGTTCTGAATATCTTTCTTATATATTTTTGTAAATTGTCTTCCTTCACCTTTGATCACTATTACATCTAAAAATTTTATATTACTCTTGTTGTACTCTCCTGTAAAATGTAAATGAGAATTAATAGCATTTAAATAATCATAAATTAATTCAAACTGTTTAAGCCGCCCCCTCCACACAAAGAAGACATAATCAATAAACTGTTTAAAAACAGAATATTCTCCAAAAAATGTCTACATAAAATATTGACTCTTTCCCAGCCTTGCATAATTAGGTTAGCATAACTAGGGGCAATAGCAGGCCCCATTGCAACACCATTGATTTGATGGTACATACAATTATCAAACTCAAAATAATTATAACTCAATATTAAATCTAAAACTTCCTTTATAAGCTCAACCATATTTTTTTAAAACAACTTTGAATTAAATAATTCAAATCTTACCGTATCCAATCCTTCCTTATTAGGTATCACTATATATAGGGATTGGATATCAAGAGTGACCATCAAATCTTCTTGTAAAACTTCCAGTTGTTCAGTTTTGTTTTTAAAATCAAACGTATCTTTAAGATATATTCCACCAACCTCTACCACTCATTGCAAATGTCTGTCTGCATAGATAGCCAAGGCTTATGTCTTACTTTTGACACTAGAAACAATTGGTCTGAGTGGTGGATCATCCAGATCTTTGCGAATTTTTGGTAAGCCATATATACATATATATATATATATATATATATATATACGACTGAACTTTGGATTGTCTATTCTTAAATGTTTTCTTACAGTGCCAGTAATTATTTTTGTGTAAAACCATTCCTCAATAATGTAATCAATAAAAGAAAAGAATTTCTTAACTTCCATAAATTATGCCTTTTTTATAAAATGTAATATCAGACAACATATTGCACATTTTGACATCATAATCATGTCTGTTCATTAAAACTAATAAAATATCTGAATTATTAATTAAACTTTTAAATACCACATGTTGTAATATCTGTAATTATGTTGATTATTAAACATTTTTAATAATTGCAATTCAGTTGTCATCAGAAACACTTCCAGTTCTTTTTCTAAAAGAGGGTTAAAAATACTAGGTTTGTGAAAATCACTTCCATTGTATGTACTGTCATTGGACATTAATTTAAAGTTCAACTTCCTGACATAGTCCCTTCAAGAATTAATAATTTCACATTTGTCAGCTCTTCCACTAGAAACAAAGTTCCAACCCTTACTTAGCACTAAGCAAGCTTCATCACTTAAAACATAAGAAGAAAGATTAACAATTTTGAAGCAGCTATCAGCAGTACCTACAATCTCCACCATTGATTCCTTTCTTTTCCTCCAGTTTCTCAGTCGAAAATAGTTGTTGTGCTTGAGAGACAGAAAAACCGTAAGAGTTAACTAGAAGAATCAGGAGTACCTTAGACTTGAACCAGTGTCTAGTATTGGGAGATGGAGATGAACAGGAAAAGACCAGTAACATCAAAATTAGTGAATAAATAGAAGACTATAAAGCATCAATCACATTTATGAAGTCTGGCTTTGTGAGAAAAATTGTCTGAGAAAGACTAGATTTTTGTTGACTTTCGTAAAGCTGTGAGTGGACTGTAAAGCATATACCCTACTTTTTGTCATTAATGTTGAGAAGAGCATTAAAAGGGGGAGAAGTAACTGTAAGTAAAACAGTGTTTATTTCTTATTAGTATTTGTATAAAACGTTCATGATACAAACTGCATGTTGTATGTAGTTAAGCAGTTTTGTGCAGTGTGTAGTCTGGGATAATTTAAATGTGAGGGATATTTTCAGTTACTGTTGTATATGTTAAAGATATTAAAACAAACAGGTACTTTTTAGTTGTTAGACATATAGGCTTTACAGTAACAATACTAGAAAGGTTTGATAAAAGCAAGTTTACTGTGAATATGCTGTGATCTTGGGCTACTGGGGTGGTGGGATATAAAAGTGCACTGATTATATTATGTGTAGAATTATAATATTTTCCCTTATTTTTACAAGGGCGAATGTCTAGATATGTGCTCTTGGCTTAAGCTATAAATATTTTTTTTGCAAGTAGGTAGGCTTGAAAAATAAGACAAAATGATGAAAGCCATAAAAGTGCTAGGTTTCTTAAATCTGCAAAGATATTAGCTTGTTTTTTTTCATTAGCAAATGTTCATTGTGATTCAAGAAGTATGGTGCTGAAAGCAGCCGTATATTCTGTTCTGACTGAAATTGACAAAGATTCATTGCTGACTGCCTTTACATTGAGACAATCTGTCTGCAGGTGCAGACAATTAATTTTGAGAGTTCTGAACATTCTAAGCTAAGGGAAATTCAAAATTTGCAAAATTTAAATGTAGACTAGCAAGAGTTCAATGAAAAATAAAGTTTGAAATTATGGGAAGTGAATAGCAGCCTCCCTAGCAGCCTTAATACTTTAATATAGTTAATAGAACCGGGTACAATTTAGATTTACTTAAAGATAGCTGGTGCACTTTTGCTTATGACTAAAAGTTAATGTTTTCTGAAAGCATACAAGCTGATCTGATGTCAGTTTTCATTCGTTCCTCAACTCTTCGGTTCAGATCTGATTCTCTGATCTGACTCGGCTGCTTTTACTAGCTCGTGGATCACTGAAAGCACTTGAAAATCTCTTGAGCTCCTCCCTTTGCTATAATGCCCTAGTGCCTAACATACCTCAGATCCCATTTGCCACCTTGGAGTTCAGACTTGGTTGCTGTTGTAGCTCTCTAGTACTTTAATATTTTTGGGTTTCAGTGAGTTAACAACTTTCCATATTTTATATTTGATATTTTATCATTTTTCTTCTTATATCTTAGTGTTTCTAATAGCGTTTCCTTCCTTTTTCCCCTTTCAAGTACTTGTGTACTTCTGTTTGATCTACCATTGTTGATAGTTTCTTTTCGTAACTTTGGGTATTTCTATTTTTTTTACCATTGTTGTATACTTTTATTACCTTTCATTATTTAGTTAAAAAAGGAATCTTTATCTATATCCTTATTTTTTCCCTTCTTGTTCTTTGGCTTACTTCTGGTGTAGTTTTCATTTCTTTTCCTTAAGTCATAATGTCAGAGAAACCAGTAGGTTTCAAAAAATGTACGGACTGTGGCCACAAAATTGCACTGTCAGATGCACATTCAGAATGTGTATATTGTTTAGGCCCATCACATTTAAATGCAAACTGTGACAGTTGTAAGGGTTTTAACCCTAGGGCCATCATACACTGTAAAAACATTTAATACTCAGGGGCTTGTTGCCCTCTAAATCTTCTGATTCACCAGCATCTTTTGGTGCACCTGTTTGTAAAAAAGCCAGAAAAATCTCTTCAGAGTCTCCCACCTCATTGGCTATATGTTCGGAACCTCCAGCGAAAATGACTAAAATTTCAGATCCAGAGATGCAAAAAGAAAAGTCACCTTGGATCCGATCTCTGCTCTTGGGTTCGGATCTGACCACCTCTAGGCTGCCATCTTCCTTCTTGGAGCATTCTCCGAGACACCACAATTCAAGACTCTCATCCACAGCATCTTCAACTCATTCTTCAAGAGGTTTGACTGAAGCCGACATGAACAGGATGATGAAGAAGTTCCTCTCAACACAGATACAAATGGGGGTTCTCCTGGAACTGACCCTGTTGTGTCCAGAGACCTTAGTAAACACCCCCTACACTAGCACCTTCTCCTATCTAACCTATGGTTTTGGTGTTGTTGGATCCAAGGGTTCCGGACTCTTTCACATCTGATCCAAAGATGCAGGTATCTTCGACTCCAGTGTTGTCTCTTAGTGGACTGTCTCTGAGTGTCTCGGAGCTGGACAACTCTTGGAAATATAGTGTTAGTACCAGATCCAGTTTGTTGGAGTCGATTCTGAAGTTGCCGAAGCCTTCTGTCCCCCTAGGAGTCTCAGAGTTAGACAGCTTGGCTTAGACTCCCTCTTCAAGTACTCTGCCTTTGGAGAGGAGGGAACTTATGGCCCATAAGCATGTTCTTTCTTAGCCATCAGTTTCCTTCTCTCCAGGGTATTCTGCATTCAAGGTAGTGGATAGCGCTTTCTCTATCCCTGGAGCTCGAACTTCTCCACCTTCTTCAGCTCTGACCACCCTCGCCCATTCATATCTGCATCTTGAGCCTCAATCATCCTTGCCACAGGGACAGCAAACCCAAGTTAGTCTCCAGGATACATAACAGGTTATAATGATTTGTTCCAGCACTTCTCCGGAACATCCTACTGAAGATGTTCCCAGGCAGAAAAAGTACAAAAAGAGGCACTTAGACTCTCCTCAAGAGTCAGTCACTGAAGATAACAACTTTGATGAAAGAGAAGGGTCCTCAAGAACACCACCTGACAATGTCTCATTTGGAGACATTCTGGAACTCCTGAAGTAAAGGGATGATTGGTCTCCCATCAGTCCTTCCCAAGAGGAGTCAGTATTCTTGGAGGCTTTTGTTGCTGGCCTGTCTGCCTCTTGGGTGACTCCACCCACTGATGAGCTTACTGATTTCGTCTCTCAATCTCAGTCAAAGGAGCCTGATGCTGCTGAACCAATACCCAAGAGACCAGACAAGATCCTAGCGTCAGCTAAGAACCGAATCCATTGGAGCAAAGGAGTACTGGTTGATGCCATGATCGTAGCAGCAGCCACCAAGAAAGAACTTGCAGAACAGAGTTCCTCCATCCACCCCCCCTAACAGGGAATCTAAAGCGTTGGACAGATTTGGGAAGCATGTTTATGCTTCAGCGACCATTGCCCTTCGATTGCTGAACTACCTGTCAGATTTTACAAGTCTCCAGAGGGATTTGATTAAAGAACTTACCAAATCCCTCTCTGGGAGCATACCCTCCTAACCTGAGAGCACTGTTGCTTCACAGTTAGCTACCCTTCAGTCCATTTCCATAAGGTTTCTCTCTCATGCAGCAGAAGGTATCTCACGGGTGGCAGGTTCTGGTATTTCCATCAGGAGGCATGAACAGATGCACTTGTGTGACTTTGGAGAACCCTTCACAGCTTCCCTCATCAATGCTCCCTTTGATGGAAGTTCCCTATTTGGCTCAAGAGTTAAAGACACACTCTCCACAAGTATGAGCAGGAAGGAAAAACCCTATCTGCTGTGGGCGTACGTTTTTCAGTCTCTCAACAAACTTTTCTAAGAATCAATTAGGAGGGCAAAAGATGTGGTTCAGGAAATCCCAGGGTCCCTTTCAAGATCCATGTGGTAGACGTTTCTCCAGAGGCAGAGGGGGGAACTCTAATAGAAGATGCCACCGTTGCAGCAGAAGCAGTCCACAAAACCAAGGATCAAGAGATTCTTTCTCTGACAGATCCTAGCAGCACTCCTTAAAGGAGGCCGACTGTCCTTCTCTGGAGGTGGCACAGGGGGATTGGGACTTCTTTAGGTGTAGCATTTCAAATAGGGCTGAGTCAGACATGGCTTTGTAAGTCAAGGAGAGATCCCCATAGTAGATGATAAGAGACTGAGAACAGCTGAAGTTTCTTGAGTCTGTCCATGTAGAACATGTGTTTAAGGCCTAGGATCCTTTTTGTGAGGTACTTTTGTGGCTTCTCCAGCTGTTGTAGGTGTCTGTTCAGGTACACGCCAAATGGGGCATTAGATTCGATTATTAGTCTAATGAGGGATGAGTAGAAAGGGATGATGACCTCTTTCTTCCTGATGCGAAACCTTTGGTTATAAGATGTGCCACATAGAAGGACTTTCTGACCACAGTGGCAGTGTGGTGGTCGAAGGTGAGGTGGCTGTTGACATGGGTGCCCAGATCTCTTATTATAGCCCCTACAGTGTTCATTGGGCTCCCATCAATGTGGTAATTCAAGGGAACTGAGTTTTTTACAAAGGGGGTGATAACACATTTTTTGGCATTAAGTTTCAGGTCATGGTTCCGACATCAGTCATTGGTCTCAGAGAGGCCTTTTTGTAGGAAGTCTGCATCACTTGGAGAGTTAATAATGACTCCTAGCTTGCAGTCATCAGCGAACTTGGTCAGCCAGAGTCCTTCTGTGTTGGCCTGGATATCTGAGAAGTAGATGCCAAATAAGAGAAGGCCCGGGACCGAGCTCTGTGGGACTCTAGTTGTGACTGGTCGACAGTCTGACTTGCAATCTGCAACTTTCACTCTGTGGGTCCTGTCTGTCAGCCAGTTTGCAACCCACTTAATGATGTAAAGATTGATGCAAATATTGATGCCTAGTTTGGTGAGTTTATCAATGATACCTGAGTGTGGAATGGTATCAAAGGTCTTGGCCAGGTTGAGGTAGGCTGTATGCACTGCCTTACCCTCGTCCACAGACTTGGTGACTGCCTCGAAGAAGTCAACTAGGTTCAGCAGGCAGGATCTCCCCTTGACAAAGCCAAACTGTGTGGGAGCAAGAGTTTGGAGATTGCCTATATCTTTGTTAAGCAGGTCCATGATGATGCGCTCCATAGCTTCGCATATCAGACTTGTCAGGCTAATGGGGTGGTAGTTCCCAGGGTCTATAGTTGCTCCCTCTTTATGGAGCCGGATAACTGTAGCAGTGTGCCATTTGTTAGGGACATAGCCTGAGGTAAGGCTGTGATTGAACAGGGCACACAGATGTGGTGCCAGTTTGTTTTGTAGCTCATGTAGAACACAGCCAGGGATATTATCATGTCCCATGGACACTGTATTCTTGGCTTTGGACAATGCAGCTTTTACCTGAGCTGCAGAAATGGTGGTTACCAGGCTTTCTTCTGGTATTGTGATGGGGCCCTTGGGGGGGGCTAAAGTTGGCACTGAATCTGTCGGCCAGTATGTTGGCTATATCTTTTGGCTTGGTATAGGAGGTTATATTGTGCAATAACTTAGAGCAAATCTGGGTATTGCCTTGGAGGTTTTTGATATAGCTATAGAAGGCTTTGTGGTTATTTTTGGTGTCAGCCGCAATTCTGCCTTCATAGCTGGCTTTAGAGGATTTGATAAGGGATCTCAGCTTTTTGTTGAAACTTGTAAAGGAGGTTTTCCAGTCTTGTGACTTCATTTATTTCTTGTATGATGACTGGGGACAACCAGATTGGCTTCCTTGTTTTGGAGGAGAGCATCTTAGTTTTATTTGGTATGGCAAGGTCCATGCATTTGTGTACGTGCTCTTACAGTGCATTAGTGTATGATTCGTCAGTCATGCAGCTATTTTTCACTGGCATGGGTGCCTAGAAGTTAGCGACCTCTGTTTTTAGCAGCCCAAAGTCAGCTTTTGAGACGTTTTTCAGGATAGTCACCTTAGCTGGGGTTGTAGGTTAGATGGAGATTTCCATGGTGATCAGTTTGTGATTGGATTTAACCAGGGAGGAATTGACTATAGGTGTGGAACAACAGTCTCCCATGTATGTGATAACCAGGTCCAGGATGTTGCTTCCTCTAGTGGGGGTCAGAATGAGCTGGTCCAGGGCATTGGAATTGATAAATTCCAGAAAGTTGGGCCTGTACATTGGTACTTGAATAGTTTTCCCATTTGATGAAAATGTAGTCAAAGTCACCCAGTATGAGAGTATTGGGTTGGACCTTGATAGATTCCAAGGTTCTTAGGAACTTGGAGTGAGAGTCTAGGGACATGTTTGGGGTTCTGTAGCAGGCTATGACTTGTATCACCGTCTTACCCAGTGTTAGTTGTATCTGAAGTATCTCAGATGCATTATGCTGGGCTACCAGTCTAGAGGTGTCTGTATCATTTAAGAATATGGAGACACTACCACCTTTGGAGCTTCCAGACATATTCTGGGGCCAAAAGGTATAGAATGAGTTGTAACCTAGGAGCACAGGGGTGCTTTCTGCCTCTTTAAACCAGGTGTCCGTTACAGCACAGATGTCGACATTCTCCATTTTGAGGAGAACTTCAAGCGAATGCATCTTGAGATTTAGACTTTGAGCATTGAGCAGGATGACCCTCAGATTGCATTTGTTTGTAGCTGTTACGGTGGAATTTTGGCCTTTGGAACACTGCGTAAAAAAGTACTATAGGGGTGGCAAGAGCCTTAGCCAGTGCCTGGAATCCCAGGGATGACAGATGCAGGCCATCTCTGGCTAAGCATTGACATGTGTCGATCATGTCATCCCATTCAGACAGATACTGGATTCCCTTAGAATGACACCAGAAACTTAGCCAATTGTTGAAGTCAATCATTTTCTGCTCATACGGTGGTATCATTCTGGGTGATGGTAGAATATTGCTCAGGGCTAGGGTCATACCTGCTTGGGCCACATAATCTGAGAGTTCCATCACATCTCTTTTCATGTAGTCCAGGGAGGTACGTCTCAGGTTATTCACACTCACATGGACAATGACTGAGTCATATTTGTACTTCTTGTGGAGTGACCTGAGTGCATGTGTTATGTGGTGGATCCTGGCACCTGATAGACAACTGACTGTCACCTTGTCTAAATGAGTAGACATCAGTGTATCTCACAATTGAGTCTTCTGTGATTAGTACATTGGGCAGAGTGTTTTGCCTTAAGGTCTTAGGCTGAGGGGCACACTGTGGTGGTGAGCTGTGTGTTCTCGGTTGGTGTTGTGTTGTGGTTGTCAAGTGTGTTGCTGTCTCGGGGTCTCTGTTGTTTGGGTAAATTTTTATTGAGAGCCCCTGTGAAGGTGGGTGTATGGTTTGTGTTTCTATGTGTGGGTTGTAATGGTTGGTGTTTTGGAGGGCTGTGTGTTCTGTGTAGTGAGTTGCAGGTGTTGATTTTCTTCTCTTGACCAGCTAGTCCAGTCTTGGTTGGAGCGTGGACTGCTTCCAGTTTGGTGATATAAGTGCATCTCTCACATGTATGAGTGTTGGGAGGTAAGAGGAGGGGGTTGTCTGTCTACATTAGACAGTTGCCACACTGTCTCAGAATGCTCAGGTGCACCAGGTTAGCAGGAGAAAGCACAGGAAATTGCCCTACAGTCATACTAGGAAGGGTGGGCATAACTATTAAGTACTGGTGCTGTTACTGCGTAGGAGCAGTTAGTGCTAATAGCACCTAAGTGTGCTACAATAAATGCTTCAAAAGCCTGTTGAAGTGCTAGCTGATTAAGCTAATTGAAGTGCAAGAAGTAAAAGAACAAGCACGTTCTAAGGGAAAAATTAAAGAGCAAACTTGAGCACCGCTGTGTGGTGCACAAACCCACACAAACATGGGCTTATAAACCAGAAAGTTGAAAGGGATGGAAAAACTGCCCAAATGGCCAATAAACTACAATTTCTGGACCAGAAACCACTCCCCTTGTGGTAGATAGGCTACCTAGTGCTTACCACTCCCACTGTTAAGCTAGAAGGCTTCCCTCCAACACAGAAAGGTCTGGGGGGCTCAGAAACTTACAAAACAGTCTTGGTTACAGCAAATCTGTATCTGAACTAGAGTAGCTACAGGAAAGGCGGGAAACAAGCTTAGAACTTTTTTTTTTGTTTTTTATTTGCAGAAAAGCAGTTAAAACAGTAGCAAAAACACATTAAATGCAGCACAAGCTAGCACACTTGAGTATGTAGCAATATTAAGGCAAATACAGTTTAAATAAATGCAGATCAATTAAAATGACAAGAAAGTGCAGAGAGCAGTAAATTATGAAAAAATCAAAATGGAGGCACTTAGAGAATCTCTTTCTCCTTCCTGTTGCTCTTGTAGTCTGTAGGATGCTAAAACTGGATCCACGGAGCTTAAACAAGCGCAAACCTGCACAAACACGGGCTTTTAAACCAGAAAGTTGAAAGAGATAGAAAAACTGCCCAAATAAACAAAAAAACTACAATTTCTGGACCAGAAACCAGTCCCCTTGTGGTAGATAGGCTACCTGGTGCTCATCACTCCCACTGATAAGCTAGAAGACTTCCCTCCAACACAGAAAGGTCTGGGGGATTAAGAAACGTACAGAACTGTCCTGAATACAGCAAATCTGTATCTGGACTAGACTACTTACAAGAAAGGCAGGAAACAAGCTTAGAACTTTTTTTTGCAGAAAAGCAGTTAAAACAGTAGCAAAAACTAGTTAAATGCATTACAACCTAGCACACTTGAGTGTGTAGCAATATTAAGGCAAATGCAGTTTAAATAAATGCAGATAAATTAAAAATGACAAAAAAGTGCAGAGAGCAGTAAATTATGAAGAAATCAAAATGGAGGCACTTAGAGTATCTCTTTCTCCTTCCTGTTGCTCTTGTAGTCTGCAGGATGCCAAAACTGGATCTGTGGAGCTTAAACAAGTGCAAACCCATGCAAACATGGGCTTTTAAACCAGAAAGTTGAAAGAGATGGAAAAGCTGTCCAAACGGCCAATAAACTACAATATCTGGGCCAAAAACCACTCCTCTTGTGGTAGGCTACCTAGTGTGTACCACTCCCACTGATAAGCTAGAAGGCTTCCCCCAACACAGAAAGGTTTGGGGGGCCCACAAACTTACAAAACAGCCCTGGATACAGCAAATCTGTATCTGGACTAGACTAGTTACAGGGAAGGTGGGAAACAAGCTTAGAAGTTTTTTTTTTTTTTTTTTTTTTGTAGAAAAGCAGTTAAAACAGTAGCAAAAACACTTTAAATGCAGTGCAAGCTAGCACACTTGAGTGTGTAGCAATATTAAGCCAAATACAGTTTAAATAAATGCAGATGAATTAAAAACGACAAAAAATAAGTGCAGAGAGCAGTAAAGTATAAAAAAAATCAAAATGGAGGCACTTAGAGTATCTCTTTTTCTCCTTCCTGTTGCTCTTGTAGTCTGTAGGATGCCAAAACTGGATCCACTGAGCAAGAAGGTCATCCCTTTGTTCTTCCCCAACCCAAGGCTATAGTGACCACAGATTCCTTCCAGATCGGGTGGGGTGGGGCAATTCCTGGGAAGGACAGTCCAAGGCACATGGTCCCCTGAAGAGGCCAACACTTATTAATATCCTGGAAATGAGAGCTGTCCTCCTACTGTTGCAAGCCTTCCAAGACACTCTTCCCACCGAGACTATGACTATTGTGATTCAGAGTGATTCAGATGGACAACATATCAGTGGTCTGTTTTGTCAACAAACAAGGGAGAAGTAAATCTTACCCCCTATGTCAAGAAGCTCAGAGAGTGTGGCAATGGACAATCTCATCCAATCAATTTGTGATAGCAGTGCACATTCTGGGGAATTCCAGTGTGATTGCAGAGAGGTTAAGCAGGTCTATTCAAATGCCTTACCAGTGGTCTCTCAATGTAAAGGTGGCAGAGAGAATTTTCCATCCATGGGGTGAACCGTGCTGCAACCCTTTTTGCATACCCTCTCAATAACACGTGCAATGTGTTCTTTGCCCTCATCCCCCCACTGGGGGAGTCACTAAAAGATGCTTTACTTCACGACTGGCCTGGCAGCCTCATTTACACTTATCCCAATACCCCTCATCTACAAACTCCTCCAGAAAATATCCTGATTGAAGAGCACAGTGATTCTTATTGCATCTTATTGGCCTTGTCAGATTGAGTTTCCCTTTCTTTGGCCTCATCTTTTTTTTTGTCCCCTTTGGATCCTGGATCCAACTCCAGACCTTCAGTCTCGCCCAACAGACTCAATTCATCCAGACATTCCAGGCCTAAAATTGACTGCATGGTTTCTCTATTTCCATTAGTTGCTAGACAGCCCAGGCTGCCCTCCCCATTCTGTCATATTATTTTGTCATCTCACAAAGTTTCCACCAGAAAACTTTATAAAAGTAAATGGAAAAGATTTGGTTTGGGGGCACAGCAGAATCAATTAGATCCCTTTTCTGCTCCTGTCTCTAAAGTTCTGGAATTTTTTGCATCAGTCTTCAATTAATGAGCTAGCTTTTCTACTATTAAAGTACAATTACCTGCCATCTCCAGCTTTCATGCTGGAATAGATAATTCATGTCTAGTATCTTCCAAACTTTGTTGAGCCTTTCTAAGAGGAACACTTTTCCTAAGACCTCCTGTTAAAGATCGTACTCCCCTTGGGATTTAAATGTAACTTTGCAGGTTCTAACCCAGTGTCCTTTTTAACCTTCAGCTAAGACAGAAATATAATATTTAACTTGGAAAACTATGTTTTTTGTAGCAATTACGTCTACCAGAAGGGTTTCTGAATTGCAGGCCTTGCCTTCTAAGACCCCTTACTTTTTTTTTCATAAGACACAGTATCCTTAAGAACCAACCCTTCCTTTCTTCCTAAGGTGTTGTCAGAATCTAATATGAATCAAGCTATCACCTTATCAGTCTTCTTTCCAAACTTTTCAAATAAAGGAGAATATATGTTACACCTATTGAACGTTCACAGGCAGTTGCATTTGTACTTCCATAGAATGAAAGATTTTAGAAAAAACTGAACAACTGTATCTTTTTAAGATTCAGAATTGGGCAAATTGGTCTCTAAAGTCATATTAGATAAATGGTTGACTGATTGTATTACCTTAGTTTATAATAAATTGGGCATATCCTTACCCAAACTACCAAGAGCACATTCCACAAGATCTATGGCTACTTCTTCAACTTTTTTGTCTAGAGCTTCTCTAGATTATATTTGTGCAGCTGCATCTTGGGCCAGTCATCATATTTTTATTGCTTATTACAAATTAAATCTGGTCTCTAGGGGCAGAGCAGCTTTTGGTTCAACAGTACTCAAGCATATCCTTCCTTAGAGTCCACCCAGGGTTTAGGTAGCTGGGGACTCTGTCTCACGAGTTTAGAAATGAATGAAAATTGACAACATCAGATAAAGAAGTTATGTACTCACCATAACATTACATCTGGGCTGTCCATTTTCATTCTTCCTCAACTATCCTGTCACCAACCCCTGCCTAGTCATTCTTTTGGATGCATCAAATATGCTGAATGATCCTTGTTCCTTTCTTTGAGTCTGTTTTTGCTTGTTATTTTAATGTATTTATTTGTTTGCAATGCTCTATGGATATAAAGGCCAGCAAACAAGATCTGATGCATTTTAGAGACTAGGGCAGTATGGAAAAGAGAGGAGCTTGAGAGCTTTCAGTGATCCATGAGATAGTAGAAGTGGCTGAGTCGGATCCGAGGATCAGATCTGATCCCAAGACCCGAGAGGAATTAAAATGGACAACACAGATGAAATGTTATGGTAAGTTCATAACTTCTCTTTTTTCACATCTGGGAGTGGAATATAATAAAAAAACAGTCAACGATCATTGTAAGTGGGAAAACAGGCTGTAGCATGTGCTTTAGCATGGGTAATCTTAATTACAATTTAGATACTGCTTGTGAGTGCAGCTGTTGATTTGGGACAGTTGTTCCTATCTAGGGGTTAAACTTCATTGAAAATGTACATTGCTTTGTGTATTTGTTATATGTTAATATGGGATAGGGGTGTTCTGAAAATGTGTTTAGTTTTTTGTTTGAGAGTTGTCATTAAAACTAAAAGTCTTGAGAAATGTGGTATAGGTTCAAATGCAGATGAGAAGAAACAACTGTATAAAAGATTAGCCTGCCAGATAGTGTGCATATAGCACAAAAGTCTAAAATACACATTCAAAAACTGTCACATATAATAGGTGGGAACAATCATAATGGCTCTGCTGTGTATGTTATCCTTGAACATAAATCGCTGTAGAGCTATAGGTTAAAAGAAAAGAGTATTGAATTATAGTATGAATTGCAGATTACAAATAGCAATGCTACAGGATACACATTTAGAAAGGAATAAGCTTGTGAATTTGACAACGAAAGTATCTCAAAATGGATCTTCAACAGGATTATCAGGGACAAAGAAAAAGGGGAGTAATTACAGTAATTACACTAATTGCTAGAAGGGCTCCAATAGTGATAGAAGAGGAAATAAAAGGCAATAATGTTAGATTTGTGGTAGTAAGGGACTGTTGGCATGCCAGGAGGATTATGCTGGCATGTATTTATATTCCACCAAAAACTGCTATTAGGGAGTTTAAGACAATTTTGAAAAAATAATCAACTTTCAGCAGGGAATTTTAGTTAATGGTGGGGACTGGAATTTGATTTGCAATAGTGAGTATGTTTCAGGGGGACCGAGAAGAGACGATATAACAAAAGTGAGTAGATTTCTGAAGAAATATACGAAAATATTTAGTGTGGAAGATGTGAATTCAATAATAGGAACTTGGACATAATTTAAATATTATTCCCCAAGGCACAATAACTGGGCTAGACTGGAGATAAATTATATTTCATAGGAATAATCTGCATTTAGTTAAAAACTTCAACACATATCCAATAACTATTTCAGATCATGCTCTGATAAAAACTAAGATAAAATGCAGGGTAATGAATTAAAAATGAGATACTGATGCTTTCCCACGTAACTGTTAAACAGAGGAATTTAAGGAATGGGTAGTTGAAATTATTCAGGAGTTATTGGGGAAGATAGAAATTTCTTCAAAAAATATAGTGAGTGGGATAAAATGAAAGTGGAGTTTAAAAATAGGGTAGAAATAAAAGAAAAAAAGAGAAATGTTAAGAAGTAAAAATAATTATTTAGAGGGATTGACAAAGGTGTATTACAGAAGAGGGGCAACCTCACATAACAAGAAGAGGTGCAACTGCAGAGTGCTAAAGAGAAAATATGAGCCTGCCTCAATAGTATGCATGAGTTTAGAAAGATTGCTGTTAAGCAGCTGTTTTTGATAATACCTCCAGAGCAGAAAAGTTTTTAGCACAGTAACTCAGGCAACAGAAATTAGAAGGTGTTGTCAACAAACGTAGGGAGCCTATAACAAGAAAAATAATAAGAAATCCTGTAGAGGTATTTGAGATGTTCCTGAAGTTTTTTATGAAAATTTGTATAAAACACAGAAATGTGGAAATCAAGAAAGAGCACAAATGAAAATATTTATGGAAGGCTTAATTTTGCCAAGGTTAGAGATAAATGTGGCGCAACAATTAACAGTTATGATAGGAGATGAGATAAAATGGTGATATATAATTAATCGTCAAGAAGGCCTCCAGGAATATAGTATTCCTGTAAGTTAGAAGGGAAGAAAGTGATAAAGAGCTGGACTAATTTGTTAAACAGTATTTTTAAATGGAGGTGGAGCACCAGTATCTTGAAAGAAAGCTGTTGTGGCTCTATTGGCTAAAGACGGCAAAGTCCCATCAGACCAAGCTTTATATAGACCCATGTAAATTTTAAGCTGTGATTATAAAGTGTTTATATCTCAACTAGCTAAAAGATTGGCAAAGATGTTGCTGAAATTAAGAGATATGGATCAGTGTGGTTTTATGGAGGGGAGGTAAACATTTGACAATGTTAATAGAATGGTGATGATCTAAAGGAAAGCTGAATATAAGAAAATACCACTGTTGTTGGTGGGTCTTGATTCAGAAAAAAATGTTCGACAGGGTAAGTTGGGATTTTATAATTAGGGCAGTGGAAGCATTTGCATTCCCTTTCATAATAATTAGGTTAATTTGGAAGATATGTGAAGGATCGTAGACAAGAACTAAAGTTGGAGGGGTCCTGTTTGATAAGTTGTATTTGAACAAAGGAATGAACCAGGCAGGGGTGTCTTCTTTCCCCTTTGTTATTTGCTTTATATTTAAAGCTGCTGGCAAGGAAAATAAGGGGTTCAGAAATTCGAGGATATATTTGGTATAGTAATCAAGAAAAATTGGCTTAATTTGCAAATTATATCATTTTATACCTGGTACATCCAGAAAAGGACATGTCAGTGTTGTAGAACATTTTAAGACAGTTGTAAGTCTTTTCAGTACATAAAATTAATGAAGATAATACAAAGGCTGTAACTGTAAATTATGTACCCACATTATTGGTTCAACAATACGTAAATGAATGAAGTCATGATTAGATAAAGCTTCTGTTATGGCTGCTAAGGGAAGAGACCAAACAAGATATAATACGAAAAGTGAGAAACTGGAAGCTCCTGTTTCTCAATATGGGTAGTAAGATACAAGCAGTGAAAATGTTTTTAGTCCCGTTAGGTTTACATGTGGGTCAGGCATATTTATATCAACCGGAGGAGAAGCTGTGGACAATAGTTAATAAAGAGTTGAAGGAATTTATCTGGGACGGGGAAAGGGCAAGAATTAAGTGGGGTAAGTTGATTCTTCCAGTAGAACAAGGTGGTTTAGGATTACCTAACTTGATGGGATATCTTAGAGCTACCCATTTAAGAGTAATATTCATAACACAAGCAGAAGGTTATAGTTCAAAATGGAAAGTGATGATGATGATGATGCAGGGAAGAAGTTTAAGAAACAAGGGAGTGGAATTTGGATGCAGATCCTTAAGGATACAGAATATTATATTCATAAAATAGCAGGAAATATTCTAAGAACCAAGCCAACACATGAATGGAGAAAAGAGATTTTGCCAGAAAGGGATAATAGCAGTTAGAGGTACAGAAAATAGGCAAGAGAGTGCTGGAATTTACTGGAAAAAAACTGGGAAAGGAATCAATATATTAGGAGCAAATAACTAAGGTGGGAAAGGTGATAGAATGGGAAGAGGCCAAGACAAGATTTGAATTGCAAGCTAGAGACTGCCTTCCTTACTAGGGATTGATATCTGAGTATAGGCAAAGGGAGAGGCATAGGGGAATCTTAAATGAAATACCTGCTCTGGTAGAGTGTTTACTTGAATCTAGAATAGAAGCTGCTGTTAAAAAAGGGATAATTAGTAGGGCATAAAAATACAGTGTGATAACTATGTGAATCAAACAGAAGAGATTAGAAAAGATTGGGAAGAGAGATTGGAAAAACAATTCAAAAAAGAACAGTGGGAGAACATGGGACTTTGGCAGGCATATGCTTTGTACACTGTAGCATACATACAGCCAGACAGGGGGTAGCAAACTCCATAAAATAATTCAGTACTTACGTATTATTGCTACCAGTTTCTGAGCAGGAGAAGCGACTCATTTCCAACCATTTCTCGTATTGAAATATGTTATATATAGTTCGCCAAGATTTTGAAAATAAGTTCACATAGAAAAGTGACAAATTAGTTGTTTTTCCTGGAAAAATAAACAAGGACTACCTGTCATACGTTTCAAGTCTCCGTGATTTTGCATTTAATTAGTGCTCTTCAGAGAATGCATGCCGGTACAAAAAATGTTGTTCGGTTCAGTTTGTAAGTGAATAAAGTAAAATATTCACCAAAGGCACCAAAGTTCACTTCAAACAGAATCCACAGGTACCAGCAAGGATCAAATACCAGCAGTTTTCTTTGAAAACACAGCTTTAATGAAAATGAACAAAAAACACATACACTCCAGGCATAAGGCATTGTAAGTGAACTACATTCATATTTACAAATCATCCCTTGATTTTAAGTGCAGATATATAACTGAAACCCCTAGAGCTATGCCACCCCCTTGCAGGAACTGCTCCTCGAGTATTTTGCTGCCATATATGAATGCATTCAGCATGACCATTCTGGTTGTGGGTCCCCATGGAAATGTCCCCGGACACCTGTACAAGAAGCTTTGTAACGCAATACCATTTCACTGCTTTCCTTTTAATATTTGTAGTGAAATGTATAATAATACACATTTCAATGTATTTGGACCACATAATTTACTGTTCATGATAAAACTGCCCTGTGAACACACACTTGGAATCTGGTTGCGATATCTGTAGAAGAAGCATTTTAATGATACACTATTTCACTGTTTTCCTTTTAATATTTCTACAGACATGTTTAATAATATACATTTCAATGTATTTGGAGCAGAAAAGTTAGTGTTCATAACAAAACTGGGCTGTGAAGACACAGTTGGAATCTGGTTGCAATAATACATAAGTACCAATAATTCTCTTCTAACAAAGAAAAAAAAAAGAAATGCTTTGTCTTTCTAATCCTCAAAACAGTATAAGACACCTCTGTGTGGAAGGTTTTCATTTCTTGTATGTGTAGTTAATCACTATATATTAAAAAGCAGAAAAAAATGGTAGTAGAAGTAGCGAATGTAAAAACATCATAAATCAAAAAAATACAAATTTATTTTGAAATATTTTGCAGATTGTCCCTGAGTTTTTCTCATATAATGGTCTATCCCTCATGAAGTATGTGGTTTTATGGCAAATTATGGAGGACTGTGGTAACTAAGTAGTGGCAGATGTGGGCTTCAGACCTCAAAGCTTTCAGAAAATGGATGGTTATTTTGGTAATGTTGTGTGTATACAATAGCAATATTTTTGAAATATGTCCTTGGTTTTTTGCTATTACTCCTCTTATTTCTTTTGACTTTGTCCCTGATTTTTGAGATAAGATGCTGAGACCTGCGGCTGGGAGATTTGAATTCATAGGTTCATAGGTTGGTACTAGGCTATCAGCCCTAGGGTCTGTACAAGCCTAGCCATAACAATTCCCTGGCAATTTCTTCCCACAGTATTTACTTCCCTGGACCCCTTCTGCCCCGATAACCATAACTGCCATTTAAAAAATGGATGGGATGCAACATATGAAGACAGGGATTCTTTATAAAGTGATGTTAAGCTTATATCTAAAAGATATGATGTACAGGTCCATGGTTGTAATCTTTCCACTGCACTTACTCTCATCAGGCTGATCATCTGATATCATTCCACAATTGGTATGTACCTATCCTAATACTTGTCATAGCTGGAGTGACCACAACATTTTCTCTTTAAAAAAATCAAGGTCCTAAATCACAACTATGCAGACCATCTGAAAGTCTTATTCTTCTTCTTGGTATCTTACAGGCTACCTCTCTGTCACAAGTAGAGCCTCAATAGACCCTATCTTGTCATACCTATTACACATTTACAAGTCCAGTAGCTGTGTGAACACCCGCTCAAGGCAGCTCAGTCTGTTCTGCAACATAAAAAGAACATGCTGGGGTATAGATGTGCATTACAAATAATGCCTCTTCTATGAAACTGTCTTCCACTCCACATAAAACAAATATTTCTGTTACTCTTTTCAAACATAATTCAGACAAATGGATAAAAAACTGCAAATTTACCCCCTGGTTTAGCACCCGTGTCCCTCATGGAAACTGGCAACAAGTAAATGTCCCAACATAACCTTATCCTTATTCAACATGTAACGCCTGAAATCTACCATGGGAATGTAAGGCTAGTCTTCTTAAGATCCTCACAGATGAATAGCCTATAAGAACCTACAAACCTAATTATAAGTATTGCAAAAAGTCTAAACAGAAACAAAGTGAGAGAGACAAGGTAAGGTGGCGCATTGAGAATGTTTGAAGCTGTATTTTAATAAAATATCTAAGCTGCTTACTTTTTTGAGACTGGGCAAAACCATGATTTGAGCTCAAAATTTTGCTCTGACTGTGTTTCAGAAGTCAGTGACTTTTTTTTTGAGAAAAGATGGCAAATTATAATAAGTAAACTATTCATAGTTATTATAGTCTTTTTTTTACTTCAGAACATGCAGTTTGACTTTATCTAGTTTTAAGCTTTTGAGTTGGTAGTACCGGTGTTTAAACCATGCCCTTGATTTGAGGTCTTTATCCCTCTTTATAGACATGTAATGGCAAGCCTTTTGGCCTTGGCATTTCAAAAGTTCAGAAAATGCCTAACTTGACTCTGCTGCCGTGTACACCCCCCCCCCAAATAAAATAAAATAAATAAATAAAAATAAATAAAACAGCATAGCTCTCAATACGTCAGGGATATATCTCAACAGAATCAGGAACAAATCTAGAAATGAGACATGGGACAGTTTTAAACAACTTCTTCTTCTTTTGGCTTTTCCCGGTTAGGGTTCGCCACAGCGGATCACCTGTCCGCTCATGATTGGCAGTGGAGTTTTACGGTGTCGAGTTGCTAGCCCGGCGCCCAACCTTCCACAGAAGGCACACACATGCACACACACACCTAGGGCCAATTTAGAGTGTCCAATCTACTAGTACTATTAATCTGAGACTGACAGTAAAAATGAACATGAATTAATATACATTTTCTGAAGTAAAATTAGTCTATAGGTCTAATTTTTGTCGTTATTAAGTGTAAAAAGTTACCAGTTTTAGGAGGGATTAAGAAGGGCAGTTGAGAGGAATGCAAAACAACACATGCTTAGAAATGTGGACTACTTGCCCTTTGCAGAAGTGTAACCATGAACAGAAGACAATGTCAGCACTGTCCTTTACAGACTCTGTTGAGACGCTATACCGAAATAGTCTTTGAGGTTAATAATGTCCTTACCTCTGTAGCAATGTTGTTGAAATGGTTCCTGGCACAAAATAATTCAATGCACTTCACACTAGCTGTGAATGCAAAACCAGTTTATTTAGTAACTCAGGAGTTGGTAAGCACTGGTGTGTCACCCAAAACTTCATGATGTGTCATTTTTGACACACATGTCATAGGTTTGCCATCACTGTTACAGACTGAAGTTGAGATGTACAGTTGGTGTCCCTGTAACAATTAGTATTCAGTTTCAGTGGTTCACTTTTATAAAATGATAAAGAATAGGGATGACTGAAAATGTCAGGAAATTGAAATGAATGTAAAAAAAGTATTGGTTTCTAACAATCAGTTTTAGTGGTGTACTTTTTGAAAAAGTGTTCAGCTAGGGAACTGTCTGTACTTGTGGACAATAGCAGTCTGTATAAATGAGTGTTATGCAACTTGCATATTGTACTTCAGGAAGTGCATAGATTCTTTGATAGACAGGGCTTGTAGTGGAACAAGCTACTCTTCTGAAGTGGTTATTTTTTTTCAGCATTTTTTCATTAATCCTATGATGAACACTTTTTTTAGATTGGAGTGAATTAGAAAGTTCAGGACACAAAGTGTGTGTTTTATTTATTTATTTTTAATAAGGACCAGTGCTGCAGCATGCACTATTTGTCATGTTGTGTAGTTCACATTGAAAATGGCTAGACTTACTAGTTTATCTGCTGACTCCGGCCTTCCGTTTTTATTTATTTATTTTTTGGGGGGAGGTGACCCTGCTCACACTACCTTTAACAAGGTCATGAAGCAGTTACTGCCCTGCCCCCTTTCTTAGAACGAGCATAGGTTTTAAAGTTATGCTGCCACTGATTTTGAGAGCTTGATTCTAGATAACAGTTTCACACCAAACAAAGATTCAGTGACATTTATACTGGCAGGTTTATTAGAAAGGGCTAAATATGGGCATGTGCTTGTTTAGATCTGACATCGCTGCCATGGCAAGTATTGACTTGGGTGAAAAAGGTTTTCATTGTCTGAATGGATATAATCAATAGGCAAGACTAGTAGTTCAGTGGTTAAAATCCACTCTGTCAAGGGTCTGGAGTTTGATCCTGATATTTAGTCACTGTGTCTGTGTAGAATTTGACTATTCTTCCTATGTCTGCATGTTTTAGTTTGCCAATTAGCTCAGAGGATTAAGGCTGTACAGAGCTGTAGCTAGGTGGTATGGCACACAAGTTACTTCCCTAGACTGGCACTCCTCAATCCAACCATAAAGGACTGAAAAAAAGGTCTTTCCAAAGATGAGGACAATACACACACACACACACACACACACACACACACACACACACACACACACACACACATGCATGTGTGTAGTGTATGTGTGTATGTGTGTGTGTGTATATATATATATATATATATATATATATATATATCGATCCCTATCATATGATTGAAGTTTCAAAACTTCGAAATTCATATGGTCGAGACCATATGATCAAAGTTTTGAAACATCGATCATACGATAGGGATCCATATATGTACAGATGCACACACACACACACAATATATATATATATATATATATATATATATATATATATATATATATATGTATATGTACATGTACAGATATAGATATCCTATAGCTTGTGCCTGGGACATACTGTCCCGTCAGGACAACTTATTTGTAGCTCTGAGACTATTAGCTGTTAATGAGCTGCTTTCTACGGTCCAGGATTTGAGTCCGTCTGTATCCATTTGTATATTGTATGTAATGACCAAGTCCCTCAAACAATGCTTTCAAGTTCTAGGGAAAATGAGGATAGGCTTCTCAATGGTTTCTTCAGTTTCATGCCTATTAACTACATAATAACCTATGACTTTTAAATAGGGTACGCTTTTGGAAGCTGCTCGCCTATAATTTCTTTAACTGGTGTGTATAGGTAACACAAGTTTCCGACCCTTTCAGGTGACACTGTTTGCAGTCCAGACTGGTGTTTGACAGGCAGCTGATCTCCCTTTAAGTATGAAGGCTGACTAACACAGAATGGGTCAATTATTTACATGAGACTTGTTGGTCACTTGTATGGTAGATTTGTGGTTTAGAATGGAAAGGTGGTTTCTTGCGATAAATGGTTTAGGTTATCTTTCTGCTCTGAGTGATAGGTTTCTGATGCAAATGATTATGGCTTGATTCCAGTTGGACTGGAACAGGAAACAGGACTGCTTGTCTTTAATGGTTCATGCTAAGTTAAACATGCCCAAAGCACTAAAAAGCTTCCTCAGTAGTTAAAGGAAGTCTATAAGTGAGTTGTAGTGTCTAGGATATTTGGTGTGAGTGGACCTCTGTGGTGGGACTATCTTGATGTGGTACACTGGCCTGTCACAGCATATTGCTGCTGCAAAATGCCAGTTAAGATTGAGTGCAACACCTGTGGATGTATGCCAGTTGGGAGCAGGGCAGTATGGTTGATGGAGTGAGGTGGGCAGTATGGGTGCCTGGAAGGTAAGAGTGCTAAAGCTTAGAGTACATAATGAAAAATCCAGGCTGCATCCCTGTCCAAAAGATTTAGGATCTTTGATTGGAAGTATTTGCTTAGCCATTTTTATACCCCAAGCAGACTTCAACAAATGTTTTCCTCAGGCAGAGAGCAAATGTTAGAGGTGTGATGGGGAAGAACAATGTAACCAGGAACATATGTTTTGGGAGTGTAATGAGATGGCATATTTAAAAAAAATTCCGTACAGAGTACTCCGGTAGAGATATTCGATTACCAAATTGCTGTAACTAATAAAATTATTCTTTTGAGCTACACAGGATCTAAATTGCCTAGACATAGTAAGACTTATTAAGTTTAATTCTGTTTGGTTGCCAAAAAAGCAATTACTAGAAAATGGAAATCAAAGTCTAAACCAACTGTATTCAAAGTATTGAATATTATAAAAGAGATAAAAGAGCCAGAAGAGGGCTCTTTAGAAAGCGAAGGAGCAAATTACACATAAATAAATGGAAATTGAGGGAACAATACATGCAGAATAATGTTCAGGAGTAGGAGTGAGGTTTAAGAGAAGGCAGGAATTCAGCAGTTTATGTAATGTTGGACTGATGATAATTACAAAGAAATGATGTGTTATGTGTAAAATATAAAAATGTTTATCTAGATTGTTTTCTTTTCTGTTAATGTATGTTTGCCTATGTCTTAAGCGATAATTTAATGTTGTGTCTTTCGGCTTTTCCCGGTTAAGGGTCGCCACAGCGGAACTCCGGTCCGCTAATGATTGGTAGTTGAGTTTTACGTGCTGAGTTACCAGCCCTGACGCACAACCTTCAACGAAGGCACGCCCATTCACGCATGTCACCACGCAGAAGACGCTCTAGCTGAGAATCGAACCGGACAGCGTCTTACTGTGAGGCAACAACGCTACCGCAGCACCACCACTGCGGGTTAAGCAATAATTTAATAAAGGTGTTAAAAAAACAAGCTTTGGTTTAAATATTTTTATGAACAACTTGGACACGTAATGTGGGAATTAGTGTTTTGGTATAGTGGCAGGCTATTGGCCTTGCCTGAAATATTTGTATGTCTTAAATGTTGAATGTATGTCTGGCTTTAGTCATTCTCTTGGGGTTCACCTATGTGATCAAACTACACCAGCTGTGGGTAAACCCTGTGTTACCCAAAACCCAGACATGGTATATTGCTTAATTGTAGTTTGGCTTTTTGCAGAGTAGGTTCATAGGTAGATAGTTACTAGTATACTTCCCAGGTGACCAATAGTGTGCCTAACCCAAATTCCCTGTTGTCCCAAAACACTCTCTGGTTAAGTGACTTGCTCAGGTTCACATGATAGACAAATGAAGGCTGAGAGAATTAAACCTTGGACCATAGAAAGTAACTCATTAATATCTTATAGCCTTAGTCATCAGTGATAAATGCCATACTTTAATAAAATCATTCCTCCTGTCCATATTGCTTGAATAAATATGGTGACAGCAGATAACTTTTCCCAGTTATTGCAGCACACTTCATTTGGTACAGTAGTTACACAGAATACAGTTTATTCCTTGGTGTACACATAATGCAGTTTATTCCTTGATGTATACAGTTTACCATTTGCTGTTCTCAATTTGTCTGCATGTTTTGTTTACATTTAATATTTAGGCTCATCCGTACTTTGTTGTATTCTTTATGAGTATAGCAGTTTTTGAATTGTGTTGGCATTTTATTTTTAGAATGCATTCACAGTGCTATGCATACTATATCATTACCCATTTCAGTTTATTACAATCAACTAAGTTACTAAAATAAATGATATTAATTGGTAAAATGTGCTTTTCTACATTTTAGATAGATTGTAGCAGTTTATCAGACCCCCTCATTTGAAAATTTGTCTGGTTCCTTTCTATTTTTAAACAACCAATGAGAAGATTCTGAAAGCATTTCCTGTTTTTTTCTCTCCTCAGTACAGAGAGCTAATAAAAAGGAGCAACAAAGTTATGGTGTCAGGCTAGGATGCAAAGAGAGAGAGGGGCTATTAGAGTAGATGTTTACATATGCATTTTAATGTAAAGTGGGCATAGACACTTTCTAAGTCTGCGGATAGTAGAAAGGAAGGCTGTCAAGATCTTTTGCATATATTTAGCAAGATTTTTATTGCCCTTGGACAAAAGCAGGTAAAATGAATCCCCCTCATCCACTTTAATCATCAAGGCACTGTAGTTCTTGTTTTCTGCAGCACTCAGACTGGTATTTAATAAATGCTTATCCCCTTGACAACTATTGGCTTAGTCATTTTTCTTTCATTTAGTTGTAATCTTCTTTCATGTACTGCACATTTGTGATTAAAGTATTCTGTCAGCAGTGATATTGTATTGTTTTTGTTTTTTACATCAGCACCTCAGTCTTTTGAGGAAAGTCAGCATCTTGAGCTTAACAATATAATCTTTATTTCAGACCACTTTCTCTACAAAATTGAAGTACAGAACACTTCTCTAGTTGTTGTGTCTTTCGGCTTTTCCCAGTTAGGGGTCGCCACAGCGGAACTCCGGTCCGCTAATGATTGGCAGTAGATTTTTACGTGCTGGCTTGCCGGGCCTAACGCACAACCTTCAATGAAGGAATGCCCATTCACGCATGTCGCCACACAGAAGATGCTCTAACTGAGAATCGAACGGGCAACGGCTAACTGTGAGGCGACAACGCTACCGCAGCACCACCACCACAGTACACAGAACACTTCTCTAGTACAGCTATTTAATCACGTGAGAAAGTGTTTTTACTATAACAAACTCCTAAGGATCATCATTCATGAAAAGACAGACAGCAGTAAATGAAAGTAATAGGAGAGAGTTGTAGTGAAATTGATGTGTTGATGAGAACATCTTAGAAAGTCAATTAACTTCGATCTGATGTTGTCTTTTCAATCCATTTCTCAACTGATGGATATTGGAGCTGACCTTGAATCTAATTTCTGCCGCTTTTTCAGACTCCTCGCTGTACCCATAATCCCCTGCTGTCCCCAGCATTATCTCAGATCTCATTTGCCACTCATAGAATTCAGACGTGATTCGTGGTTCCGGTTGTGTCTTTTTTTATATTTAAATTCTTGGATTTTTCTGTAATACTTAGATGATTTTACTGTTTTTTTTGGTAGCCATTTCTTTCTTTCTTTTGTAGTGCCTTCCCTTTCCCTTGTTACCATTATTACAAAAATTGCATACATACATATATCTATATCTATATATCTATATATATATATATCTATATTTATATCTATATATATATCTATATATATATATCTATATCTATATATATATATATATATATATATATATATATATATATATATATATATATATGTGTGTGTGTGTGTGTGTATTTTTTTCTAAATACATTTTCATATATATAGATATCTTGTCTAGGCCTTTTTCTTCTTGCTGCTTTACTATTTTATTACTATTTTTTTCTCCATTAACCTGTGGTACCATTGTTGGCAATTTTTCTCAGCTTTATATCTTTTTCCCCTTTTCTGGCTATATTACTTTATTAGCATTGTTGGCACTGTTTTTCTGTGCTTTTTACAGGACTATTTCAGAAAAGCCTACAGGATTCAAGAAGGTTTACTATCAAAATGTCGCTGGTAAAATAAAATCCCATTCAAAACACCAACAAAAAAAAGCAAAAGTAAAAATATATGTCAGGTCACAGTGTCGAATCTGCTGAATGAATTCAGCATATTCGAATTTTTCGCTGAACAGATCACTTGATGTCCATATAGGAGCCCAGGTAAATGAAATTCCTACACCTCACAACACATTATTGTAGGGTTGGCAGGCCCCCCCTGCACCCCACTGTGGGGGGCTGTGCCCCCCATACCCCCTGCTAACTATAAATTACAACTCCAAGAGTGCACTACAGCAAGGAAAGGGATGAACATCCCAAACTGCTCTGTACCACAACCTCTGTGCAGTACTTTGAGTTCATATCAGCGAATGCACTGTGCATTCGCTGATATGAACTTTCGAACACAGAAATGTTTAGCAACACAGAAAATCGAACATCAGTCTTTCAATTTTCCATCTGTTGAGCATCTCCATTCATCATTTTGATAGTAAACCATTCAAGAAGTGTTTGGTTTGTAGGCACAAGATGCCAAACTCTGACTCCCACTCTGAATGTATGTATGTTTGGGAACAGCTCACTTTAGATTGCTCTGTTTACATGGCTTTCAGTCATCGAGCTGTGATTGAGTGCTGACGGAAACTTGTGTTTAAGGTCTTATTCCTTCCAACTCTTCAGCATCTGTATCTGGAACTTCCCCCTTGAGTAAGAAGCCCTTGGATAAACAGAAGAGGGACAAGGGCGTGAGACTCAAAGACAAGGGTAAGGAGATGAGGAAGTGATCTCCTGATTATTCTCCATCATCTGTTTTATTTTCTGCTCCAGCATCAAAATCTTCTAAAACTTTGGATCTCTCTACTCTTTCAGATCTGATTTCATTTCATCCCAAGACCCCCCCCCCCTTCAGGAGTTGAGGTTTTCCCCAGATCCCATCTATCCCAGGCTGTGCTCACCTTTCCTACAGGATAGATCTTTGCTGAGATCTTCGAGACCACTTTCCACATCATCATCTTTGAGGTTGATCAGGTCTTCCAGAAGGTTTTTTATTTTATTTATTTATTTATTTAAATTTGTTGACTGGGAGTGTCCGACTGGACGTAGGTCCATTTTCAGCGGAGGCCCGGGGAGAAAAGCTCCACAGTTAAAATAAACAGACAGTATTTACATTGGATTACATAGTGATTAACAATTTACATAGCAATTACTTACAACATATCTACAGATGAAGAACATAGTACATCAGTAGACAACTAGAATCTTTATCTGTGAAGTGCATACCAGTCATTAACAAATGTTACAAGAAGAAGAAGTTTGTGCTGTATAATAAGTACTGGCTTATGAGCATCTGAGCTTGCTATAATCAAGGTAGTTAGTGGAGTGAAAAGAAAGGTAGTGGTTGGATGGGGTGGATAATATTAGAGTGGGAGTTGCAAGGGCATAGCCAGCATGCTTTTAGTTGCGCTTTTAGTAAAGTTTTGAAGTGGGTGCATGATGGTATGGAGGTAATTGTGGGTGGGAGTGAGTTCCATAATTTGGCTATGGCGCAAGAGAATAGTGCTTCACCAGCAGAGTTACTGGCTTTAGTGATCTGCAAGTGATTTTTGCTGCTGGATCTTAGTGGTCTGGTGGTGCGATAAGGTTGGAGTAGATTCTGGAGGGATGGGACATTTAGTGGATGGTTTACTAGTTTGTGGGCGAGTGAGAGTTGATACCACTGAAGGAGGTGAGGGAGTTCAAGCCAGCCCAGTTCAGCAAGTGAGAGACAGTGGTGACTACGGTAGGATGCCCCTGTGGCGAATTTGGCAATTTTGTTGTAGCAGGTCTCTATCTTGTTTAGATCACATTGCCTTAGGTTGGTATATATTGGAGAGGCATAAAGTAGGGTGGAGATAAGGTGGGAATTTGCTATCTTTGCTGCTTTGGTGAGAAGTTGCTTATTTCTGTATAACGCTCCTATTTTTTGTGGACTTTTTTTATAGTCATGGATATGTGAATGTCAAATTTTAGTTTATTGTCTATTTCCACTCATAGCAATTTGGTGTGTTCAGTTGGGTATACAGTGGTGTTGTCTTTTGCCGTGATGTTAAAGTGAGAGTTGTTTTGAGTATGTTTGGTGGATTGGAAGATGAGTAGTTTAGTTTTGTTTGGGTTGAGTATTAATCGGGCATCGGATAACCATGTTTCAACAGAGGAAAAGGCTTCCTGTGTGACTTTTTGCAGTTTTGGTAGGGACTGGGCTGAGCAGATGTTGGTCGAGTCATCTGCGTATTGTATGAGTGTGCCATGTTTGGTGGCAGAGGCTAGATTATTGGTGTAAACAGAGAAGAGTAGGGGTCCAAGGATGGATCCTTGGAGAACCCCTATGGAGACAGGTAGTTGGGGAGATATGTCATTCTGCCATACAATGGATTGTTGGCGGTCAGAGAGGTAACTCTGAAACCAGTTGGTGACCGATTGTGAGAAGGATAGGTTATTGAGGACAGAGATAAGTTGTTTGTGTGGGACCATGTCAAATGCTTTAGATAGGTCTAGGAAAGTAGCAGAGGAGAGATAGCCATTGTTTTTATGCTGAAGGATAGTGTTAGTAAAGGAGAGTAAGGCAGTGGTGGTGCTATGGTTTTGTCGGAAACCATGCTGAGTACTGGAAAGGAGGTTGTTAGTAAGGAGGTAGTCTGAGACCTGAGAGTGTATGCATCTCTCTAGTATTTTGGAGAGTGGAGAGAGAATAGCTATGGGGCGGTAATTGGTTAGTTCTGTGGAGGGTCAGCCTTTGTGGAGGGGAATTATATGTGATACTTTCCACAGTGTGGGAACGTAACTTTCTGACAGCGATCGGTTAATCAATATGGATACTGGGTAGGTCAGAGCATTAGCTGCGATTTGTAGGTATTCACTTGGGAGGCTGTCTGCTGCTAATTTGGTGGGTTTAAGTTTAGTTAAGAGTTTTTTTATGTTGGAGGTAGGTACAGGAGAAAAAGAGAAGGCAGTGTGGAGATTACTAGTTGAAGGTGTGGGTTGGAGGGGAGGGGGGTTGTGTTGTTTAGCTAGTGATAGTATGGTTTGGGTGAAGTGTGTGTTGAATGAGGTAGCAATATTTTCTGAGGAGTGAGGGATGTTAGGAGGAGGGGTACTGACTTTACCTGGGTGGAGGATGGAGTTTATGGAGGACCAGAATTGTTTGGGGCTGTGTTGTGAGGAGTCTAGGGCAGACTGGTAGTATTGGGATTTGTCCTGTTTTATTAGCTTTTTGACTCTATTGCATAGTTCTAGGAATTTCTGTCTAGCTGAGGGGGTTTTGGTTTTGCGTCAGTGCTCCCAGGCTTTGTCCCTGTTTTTCATTTCTGACTTAGTGGTTTTCTGTAGCCATGGGGAGGGTTGTGCTTTGGTTCTGGAGAATCTTATGGGGGCATGGTAATTAAGGATGTTCAGGAAGGTAGTATTAAAAAATTCAACTGCATCATCTAGACTGAGGTACTTTAGAGGATGCCAGTTACATTCTTTGAGGGATGAGATGAATGTGAGTGGGTTAAAGTTTATTTTTTTATGTATTTGACGGTAGATGACAGGTTTAGCTTGGTATAGGTATTTTTTGAGTAGGAATGTTGGGGAGTGATCACTGAGGCTATATATGACTGGGGGCTCTTACTGACTAGTATCAAATCCAGGGTAGTGTGCTTGGTGGAGTTTTTATTTATCCTGGTTGGTGACTGGAGTAGTTGAGTGAAGCCATGAAGGTGTACATGATGGGTTGGATTGTTGCCAGAACAGGATTGCCAGTCAATATTGAAATCACCTAAGATGATAGTTTCTTGGGGGAGATGGTGGGTAGACCAGCTGAGGAGATTTTCTAAGGGAGGGATGTTTTGGCCAGGTGGGAAGTAGCATCCAATTATGTTGATGGTTTTGTTTTGGTTAATTTTGAGGTTGGTATATATTATTTCTTCATTGCCTATTTGTGGAGCTGATGATTTTAAGATCTGGATGTTTAGATGCTGTTTAAATATTATAGCTACACCACCTCCTTTTTTGTTTAGCCGGTCTACTCTTAGTATGCCGTAACCTGTAGGGAGCATTTGCTCACTGGTAATGTGTGGTTTTAGCCAGGTTTCTGTCAGGATGACTATATCTGGGGAGTACAAGTCTATGGTGGCATGGAGTTCATGGACTTTGTTGGATATACTTCTAATATTTAGGCATAGTAGAAGGAAGTCACTTGGCTATCTATTGGCTGTAATATGGGAGAAGTTGTGGTTTCTAGTCTGATTATGAAGATTGGGGTTGGAGATGGTAGGGCCAGGGTTGGGGTGGATGTCTCCACTTAGGGCTAGTTTTGATAAGCATGAGATTATTACTTTTCTTAGTTTTTGAATATGTTTGTTTATAAGGGAAACCTTATGATTGTGCTCTGTGGGTAATAGGTATGGTGGGAGGGTAACTATGTTAAGTTGAAGGGATGATTTATGTTTGAGTAATATAGTTGGTAGAATATGTGGGGGGTGCATAGGGATGGTTCTTGAGCTGGTGGGAGGGGAGCTGAGTGTGGGTGAGACATGAGTGGTGGTGTGAGTAGTAGTACAGTGGTAGTGGCTGAGTGGGGGAATGATGGAGCTTTGGTAGGATGTAAGATATGCAAGGAGAGTGCATGCAGTGAGCATAGGAAAGGTATGTTTGTACATGTTAGTTGAGGAGGTGTGATAGTAGTGGGAAGATGGAGGAGGTAGTGTTGATTGGTAGAAGGTTGACAGGAGCTTATGCAGACAGAATGATGAGTAAATTCCACAGCACCCAAATTAATTGGGGAGCTCTCCCGGCTCTTTCTCCCATCGAACCCCTGAGCTTTGGACCCTCTCCCTTACATATGGCTACTGCTACCGTGATCTGACCTCCAGGTTTGGGATTATTGGAGTCGGACTTTTCTGCATTGTCTTTGTCAGATTCGAGGTTGTGGTCTTCCTCAACTCTAGTATTGCCTCTGACCCAACCTGCTCAGGAGAAGGATCTTGGAGCCAAACCTTCACCATTAAGTCTAGGGTTAAGGGTTCAACTCCAAAACTGTAATAGCCATCCCTTCCTATGGAGCCTCAGAGTTAGATAGCTCACGTCTGGCTTCAGTTTTGGAGCAGAGTCACAGTGGTGCACTTGGCCATGCTGGTGTGGCAGCGTTTGCTCCTACCAGAGTGGTCTTTGGTTACCCCCTCAGCATCTGCCTTCATGGTAGTGGAGAGAGCTCTCTCCAAGGCTGGATAGCAGACATATTTTCCTTTCTCAGCTCCACCTGCTCTCCAACTGGTAGTCCTAGGTCCTGATTCTGCACAGTTTATCCCATCAGGACCGCTGATTCACACTAGTCTTGAGAGAGTCCTCATTCAGGACTCCACTCAGGCTTCTGAGTCCTCCCAGGAGCTTTCCTTCATGCAGAGGCTTTTTGGAGCCATACACGTAAGAGGAGGTACATTGACTTCTCCCAGAGTCCTTGACAGAAGACACGGATTTCGATGAAGGTGAGGGGTCATCCAGATCACCCCTTGAGGATGCCTCATTAGGGAAGATTCTAGATCTACTGAGACAAAAAGGAAGTCAGTCTTCTATCTCCCCTTTTTCAGGAGGAATTTGTCTTCCTTGGTGCTTTTAATTCTGGCTAAGCAATTCCATGGGAAGTTCCCTTGGCAGATAATTTGGTGGATTTAATCTGTTTCCAGGCAAGGATGGATCCAAACATTACTGAACTGACCTCCATGAAATTGGAGCAACCCAACGCTCTGCACGTACGGAAAATGCACAACCAAACCATTTACATTACAATCACCAGTGGCCGGCATAGAGTAAACCAAGCACTTGAAAAATAGTTATCACATGAATACTTTATTCAGACCAGTTTCGGCTAACCAGCCTTCTTCAGTAAACAAGCATTTTACAAATATTTACATGATGTAACAATATATACACTCCTCCAACCAATGACAAACATGGTCCAACCCAAAAATTACAAGTACATTGAATATAAATGAGACAATCATTGTAAGTCAAAAGTATATATCTATAATACATATAAATGTAAAAATAACAAAGTATACATAAATAATTATATATATATATATATATATATATATATATATATATATATATATATATAAGTAGATAAACATACTCCATGTAAATACAAAATATAATGAATATGAATATAGAATATATAAAAAATATATAAAACAAAAAGACAATGATCTGTGGTATCTTTTATAAGTGGTCATTGAGTCCTGGAGAAAATAATGCTCCTAAATTAATAATCCAATACTTTTCTTTATGATTAAGAATAGTGTGCCAACCTTGCTGGTTACTCCTATCACCAATGATTCTATTACCATAAATCTAAATTCAGCATTAGGATGTTTGATAGTGTGTCTATATAGGGCATTCGTCTCCCTTTTGTTTCGGACATCACTTCTATGTTCTGACATCCTTATTCTCAATGAGTGAGAGGTTTGGCCCACATAAAAGGCGGAACACTTACATGTGGCCAAATATGCTATCCAACTACTGGCACAATTACCAAAAACCCTAAGATCATACACCCTACTTGTGTTGGCACTAGTAAATTGTTTTAGTTTGCTCAAAAATTGGCATGACCCACAATGTCCACAAGGGAGCATTCCCAATAACTGATCCCCCAACATTGTCAGTTGTTTGTACACTGCTCCCCCACTCTGTCTGTGCTTAAAGTGTGAGAAGTGTGCACCTAAAGTTCTCCCACGTCTGTAAGAGAATTGGCATCTGGGGCCCAAGCATTCTCTAAGTTGGTCATTGGCCATAGGTATATTCCAGTGGGTATCTAGTACATTTCTGATGACGTTATTATTACGTCCATAAGTTGTCACAAACCTGAGGTTTTCACTCACTTGTGTTGGCCTTCACTGTTTGTATTCCAGCAATGTGTCTCTATCCTGAGCACAACTCCAATTGCTGGCAAATACGATTTCGACTCCCTATATCCTCTGTCCAAAAACCTATTACATAAATCCTGTCTGGCATGTTCAAATTCCTGTGTAGAAGAACTAATTCTTTTGATGCGCATAAATTGTGATTTTGGAATATTGCGGATGGTGTGGCGGGGATGCATACTAGATGCATGGAGCAGGCTATTGTATTGTGGATATTTGCGAAACATCTTAGTGCTAAGAGTATGGTCCTCGTTCCGATACACAGTTACATCTAAAAAGTTGATACTATCATGATGTGATGTTAGAGTAAATTCAATACCCCACAAATTATCATTAAGATACTCCAAACATTCCTGCAGATATATCACATCTGCCCGCCACACCATCCAGTAGTCATCCAAATATCTGCGCCAGATATCTATTTCTACTTGATAGATGTTATGAAGTGGATCATAAATCATACATTCCTCAAAGAAGGCCATAAGCAGGTCTGCATATATGGGGGCAAAGGATGCCCCCATAACTGTGCCCTGCAACTGCCAGTAACATTCACCCTGGAAGTAAAAAATATTTTTTTCAAAACATGTTCTGCCAAACATACCAATAGAGTATTGAAGCCAGGGGGATATAAGGCAGCATGCTCCAACCAAAATTGTAATGCTTGTAAACCAGCCCAATGGGGGATACTAGTATATAATGCCTTTACATCTAGTGTGCACATCAGCCATCCAGGCTCCAATTGTGTATCTGATATAATTTTAAGAAATTGTTTTGTATCCTGTATCCTGGCTCTGACTGAAGCCAATAAAGGTTTCAAATACTTAGTCAAGAATACCAACAAGTGTTCAGTCAGAGATCCAATACCAGAAACAGTTGGTCTTCCTGGAGGCTGAGTTAATGATTTACGAATTTTGGGTAATAGTTATAGTATTTGTTTTTGCGGATCTGCTACGGTAAGATGGCTCTTAGTAGAGCTGTTAATAATACCTTCATCCACTGCCTGATTAAGGAACGTATCTATCTCTTTTTTGAAGATGGGGGGTTGGTTCTATAGACATTAACATATAACATCTAGAATTCGATAGTTGTCCCCTACTCTCATTTAGATAGTAACCCATATTAATTACAGCCACAGCTCCTCCTTTGTCAGCTGGTAAGATAGCTATAGCATGATTGTTTTTGAGTTCTTCCAAGGCAGCTGTTTCCTCAGAGGAAAGATGTGGCAGATTTTGCTCCTACCAGAGTGGTCTTGGGTTCTCCCCTCAGCGTCTGCCTTCATGGTAGTGGAGAGAGCTCTCTCCAAGGCTGGATAGCAGACATATTTTCCTTTTTCAGCTCCACCTGCTCTGCAACTGATAGTCCTAGGTCCTGATTCTGCACAGTTTATCCCATCAGGACAGCCGATTCACACTAATCTTGAGAGAGTCCTCATTCAGGACTCCCCTCAGGCTTCTGAGTCCTTCCTGGAGCTTTCCTTCATGCAGAGGCTCTTTGGAGGCATACACGTAAGAGGAGGTACATTGCCACCCCCCAGGGTCCTTGACAGAAGACGTGGTTTTTGATGAAGGTGAGGGGTCATCCAGATCACCCCTTGAGGATGTCTCATTAGGGAAGATTCTAGATCTACTGAGACAAAAAGGAAGTCAGTCTTCCAACTCCCCTTTCCAGGAGGAATTCGTTTTCCTTGAGGCTTTTAATTCTGGCTTAGCAATTCCATGGGAAGTTCCCTTGGCAGATGATTTGGTGGATTTAATCTATTTCCAGGCAAGGAAGAAGCCAGACATTACTGAACTGACCTCCATGAAATTGGACCAATACCCTGTGGCCCCAAAGACCATTTTTATTGGACCAAAGACCAGGCAGTGGATGCCATGGTTTTAGTAGCAGCCATTAAGAAAGAGCTCACAGAACAAAATTCTTCTGTCCATCCCATTAACAGAGAATCCTGGACTATGGACAGACTTGGGAAGTGTGTTTATGTTTCAGTTACCTTTGCACTAAGGTCTCTGAACTATTTGGCACGCATGACTAATTTCCAGAGACACTTGACCAATAAACTCTCCAAGTCTCTTACTCTGCCCATGTCTGCAGAAGACAGAAAATCAGTGGATGCTCATCTGATTGCCCTCCAATCCCTGTGGAATGCCTCCATGCATCTCATATCCAACACAACGGAAGGTGTTTTGAGAGTTGCAGGCATGTCTCCATATTTTACTGCCTGTTCCTGTGGCTCTCACAACAGAAGTTGTTTCAAGAGCTCCAGGAACAGGCATTACAATAAGGAGGCATGCTTGGATGTGCTTGAATCATTTTGTGGAGCCCTTCAAGACATCTTTTATCAATGCCCCATTTGACAGGTCAACCTTGTTTGGCCTCAAGGTCAAAGGTGCCCTCTCCAGGAATGAACAGGATGGGAAACCTCTTTCTGTACAGGCATATGGTTGTGTATCCTCTAAAGGATCTCTAGAAACCAGAAGGGAGGTAAGAAACTGTGGTTTAGAAAGTTTCAAGGGTTTTCCCAGGATTCCTTTGGCAGTAGGTTCTCCTGAGGCAGAGAAGGGTTTCTTATGGTAGAGGATGCCCACAGAATCATTTCTTCAAGGTCCCTTCTCTGAGAGGCCTTTTCAATGCTCCTGAATGGTTACTCAGCTGCTGCACTCAGGAGGCAGTCGTGGGGAACTTGTTTCTGCACCCAGAGGCCTGGGCGTCCATCACCAAAGATGTCTGGGTGTGAACAGTAATTACCAGAGGCTATTTTGTTCCCTTTGTATATCCATCCCCACTACAAAAGAAACTTCCAAGTGTACCACCCTCTCAAAGAAAAGCAGCAGTATTAGAAATAAAAAAAAGCTGTTTGACAAGTGAGTCATCAAAAAGGTCTCACCAGACCAGCAAGGTTCAGAATTTATTCCAGATTAATTTTAGTGCCAAAAAAGAATGGGACCTGAGGGCAGTTTTGGAGTCAGCTACTTGAACCAGTTTGTCAAACACACAAAGTTCCATATATTCACAATACAGTCTGTTCTCACTTTACTGAGGAACAATGACTGAATGTGTTCGATAGACCTTCAAGATGTGTACTACTGCATCAAAATGGACAGATGCTTTAAGTGGTTTCTGCACTTCCACATGGGAGCCAGACATCTCTGGTTCAGAGCCCTGCCCTTTGGTCTTACCACAGCTCCCTGTGTGTGCACTAAATACATGGCAGTGGTTGCATTTCATCTCTAGCTGCATTATTGCCATATCAAGATGACTGGTTCCTTACCGCTTCTACCAGGCTTCTACTAATCCAGGCCAGAAACTACTTGCTTCAGCTTTCCTCCAGCCTGGGAATTACAGTGAACCAGGACAAATCTCAGTTTTCCTTAGTATATGTGCTGCAGTTCATAGGAGCTCATTTGGATACAACCATTCAAATTACAGGGTTACCAGAAAATAGGTTACTGACCCTAAGAAATCAGGCTCAACAGCTCCTTTCCTGTCAGATGCCACCTGCCACACTAGTTCTTCAACTTCTAGGATTGATATCTGCCTCCTTTTCTTTGGTTCCCTTGGCAAGATATTATATGACAGCCTTACAGTGGACACTTGCAATCCTGTGGTCTGTCAGATCCCACCCCACGACTTTTCCAATATGCTTAACAAGAATCTGCAGAAGTCTTGTAAATTTGTGGATTCGATATCCAAAGGTGTTTTGGGGACGTTCCTTTGTTCTTCCCTCGCCCAAAGGCACAGTGACTATGGATGTTTCCCAAGTAGGGTACGGATGAGGGAGCATAACCTGGGAAAGATGATCCAAGGCACATGAATCCACCTCAGAGGCCAGTCTTCACATCAGTGTCTTAGAGATGAGGCAGTCGTAAAGCTGCAGGCCTTTCAAGAATGTTCTTCCTCTAGGGGAGACTTCTGTTCAGACTGACAGTACGTCAGTAATTTGGTCCATCAACAAACAAGGGGGAAACGTACTTTTAGACAAAAACTTCAACCTTAAGGTCTATCTTCTTCTGTATTCACCAACTCAAATACCCAAAAAACAACGCAAATAAGAAAAAACTCACTTTAATGAACAAACAAAGCTTTCGGGAATAACCCTTCTTCAGTGTCAGTAAAACAATGAATAGATTAATTACATATACATATATACAAATTTATAACAACCATGTGACACAGCCGACCTATGAGAATGAAAGTAAAACCACAGCAATTAAAATTTAAAAGCACAAACCTTACATAAAATAATTTTTCTCCTAATTAAACAAGATAATAAATATAATCAAATATAAAACCATAGAATAAAATATTAAATATCAATTTACATTTTATTATTTATTTTTGTTTTAATGATACTGCTTTAGTCTAAATTCAAGTATGAGTTTAATAGTAATCATGCTATTCAGACCCGGTTTTGCAGCCTTATAATCCATTTGTATTCAGCAATATCTAGCTTGTTAATCATATCTCCTAACCTCAGGCTCTTATTCACTATTTCAAGAACTTTAAATTTAAAATTATGCGTTGTATCCTTCTCAGTCCTATGCTGTACCAAGGCATTGGAAGATATATTTCTCCTCATTTCAGACTTGTGTTCAATTATACTATCTTTCAAAGCTCTAGAGCATTTTCCCATATAAAAACTCGTGAATTGTGTGCACGTAGCCAGATAAATAACCATAATGCTTCTACAAGTTGCCTGACATCTCATGTCATATTTTATCTTATTTACTGGATGTGTGAATACTTTATTTGTACAGATGTCTATGCAACAACTACAGGCATGACACGGTACCGTACCAAATTTAAAAGATGTTACTCGTAAGCAACTAGTCTCAAAATCTTTATAGCATAACCTTTTCTTTAAGTTATGCTTATTTTTATATGAAAATCTGGGCTTACAGCCTAGTATTTTTCCTAGTTCTGGCTTAGCCATTAAAATGCACCAGTTCTTTCTGATCATTAATTCAACTCAGTATATTATCTGAGCCATCATTTGTAACTTCTGAAGTTGTACATTCAGTAAAAAAAGGGGATGCATAAGTATCTCTATTATTCAAAATATTCTCCCTTATTTCATTAATATACCTCATATTATAACCTCTAGTATAAAATTCATGACAAATAAGGTCCATTTGTTCCTGACATTTATTTTTTTCCGTATTAAGTCGACTAGTTCTTAACAGTTGGCTTTTAACAATCCTTTTAAATATATGACGTGCGTGCATGCTCTTTGCATGTGTATATCTGTTCACCTGTACATTTTTTCTTATACACACATTTCCAAGTTATTATTACTGCCTTTGTATAATTCAACATCCAAGGAGGATATCTTAGTTCTAGAAAAATTAATAGAAAACTTTAAAAAATTGGTTGTATTATTTAAATAAAGGACAAAGTCATCCAACTCTTGTTCATTTCCCTGCCGAAGAAAAAAACAATCATCCACAAAGCGCTGGTAAAAAAGTACATTATTTTTGTATCTATTATTTTCATTAAAGATATCTTGTATCTCCCATTGGTTAAGCACAATGTTAGCATATGTGTTGGCCATGGGAGTACCCATGGCTACACCTGAAAGTTGCAAATAAGATTGTTTGTTAAACAAAAAAACATTCTCTAGTACAATTTCTATTGCACTACATATAACTTCAATATCGCTCCCTGTCATATCTGAATTGGCACACAAAAATTCACGAATGGCATCAATTCCATAGTGGTTAGGTATAACAGTAAAGAGGGAAGCTATGTCCATGGTTACCATAATAAACTCACCATTCTTATTGTCATTATACCATTGATACAGTTTCTTTAAGAAATCACCTGTATTTTTTATATAGCTTGGACATAGTTTTAAGTATTTACTTAACTCCTCTTGAATAAATACGAATAACTTCAGCATATGAAATTTCTTTAAATGTTTTTTCATCATTCAAGAGTTTGTGCATTAGCATATTATACTTTTCTTTATCAAAAATCACTATCGCTCCTCCTTTATCAGCCTGCTTAATAATAATATTATTATTATTAACCAAAGCTTTCAGTGCAAGATGTTCACGATATGTCACATTGAACTTTCTAGAATTCATTCTACATTTAATTTCATCTTTATATAGTTGTCTTAATTCATTCTCACAAATATTGCTAAAAGCATTAAGAATGGGAGCATTATTAGGAATAAATGTACTTTTCTTCTTTAGTTTAACATGCATTTCATTATTTGCTCCCCCATACATCATTTTTAAACTAACATTCCTAATAAATACTTTTAAATCAGTCAATGCTTGTATAATAGTGTCATTACCAGCTGGTATAAATTGTAAGCCTTTATTCAAAAGGCTAATGATGTCATCAGACAAAGTTAGAGTAGATAAATTTACTACAGATGTATATTTTTCTTTTGGTTCTTGACAAACATTTTTATTGAGCTTTATTTAATAGCTGGCAAAGTAATATATTCAATAATTAAATATCACTCTTGGGTTTCTGTTTTTTTAAGGTAATTCATTTGTTTATGGTATTTGCAAAATAGCTTTTATTTCCTTTATATTTTGTGTAGGAACATAGTAAAAAAGACATAGTGAAGGAAAGGTGTAAAGTGGACATAAGAACACTGTCTTTGCTGTCCTGTAATATACCTTAGAAAGTATATTAAAAGTGTTTTGCAAGCTGTCATTACATTTGTGATTTTGCATAACTGAATGTTATTCACTTGACAGTGACAGTTTTTTCTTCCTTTACAGAACCTTTGGTTTGCCAACCCTGGGGGAAGTAATAGCATGCCTAGCAGAACACATAGTTCTACTCAAAGGACACGATCGCTGCCTCTTCAAACATCACCACAGGCCATGTTGTTGTTTCAGCAGACAGGTAAGTGGGAACTGCCAGCTCCCTGTTTTATACAGTGGTCTGTAAATATGCACAGCTGTATTCAGTTCTTCACTAGCAAAACCTGGTTTTCTTTGCAATGTAAGTAGCTGCAGTATGTTTTTGCATGCTTATAAAAATATTTTTGTGGACTATTCATTACAAACATGAATAGAATATAATGGTCTCCTAAAGCAAAACTGGAAAGCCAGAATCTACTGAAACCTGACCATGATATTTTAACGCTAGTCAGATTACTGAACAGATTAAACAAACAACATCACTGGAGGAATTTTGGTCTCATAAATAACAGGTTGTCTGTTTTAGTGCCCAAAATAGCTTTCTGCACAGGAGGAATTAAATTACATTACGAATGTTGTAGCTGCTGCTTCTATTTGAGTTGAAAACAAACCACAAATTGCTGGCTGAAGTTTAAAATACTGTATATATGATTCATATGTCATACAAAACTAGGCATACAGGAAGAAAGGTTATCTTTTCATAGGCCATGTTGACATCACTTTTCTTGCATTAAACTTAGAGATATTTTTTGTTGTAGTTGAACTTTTAATATTAACTGTATTCTTGATATATTTAAGGCAGAAGGAGTTAGTATAGTCCCTAAAACAGCCAGAATTTTGAAAGCCACTGACCCTCTTTGTACATCTGAGTCAGTTTTCTTAGTTGTGTTATATAGCACAGTGGTTAAGGCCATTATCTATAAACATGTAGACCAAGTTTTTAAAACTGTATTCTCAAAGTACTTCCTAAGTGACCTTGAACAAGTTCAGGAAGTATGATTTCTTTTGTATGTCACATCTGGAATTAAGCTTTGGTTTGTTATGTTTGTACTGATTACAGCTTTTTCTCTCTTTTACTCTACTTAATCTTGTTTATGTCCATTTATTTAACCAAAGGTTCTTTATTTCATATTACCAGGCACATTTTTGCCAAATGCATTCATTTATACTTCTCTGTGCTTTATCATTAGCACTGTTAGGTTGTGAATTCCCACATATTCAGTATGCAGTACTATCACATACAGTTAATCTGTGATCATTGTAAGAAAAGCACTTATGAAATGTAGTTTGTCAGCTATGTGATTTTATTGAATATGTTAGTTTGCCAGCTACGTGATTTTTATTTATGTGTTAATATGACAAGGAAACTGTTGACACAAATGATTGTTTCAAGTCATCCTGATATTATGCTTGACAGAATTATGACTATGCAGACAGTTTTTAACACTTTCAGTTGATGGTCTGGAGCTACATTTTGGATTTTGAGATCAGTTCTCAGTTTATTACTTGAAGATTATTTCACTTACCTTAACAAAAGATGCAAAAGAAATCAACAATGTGCTTCGAAGGCTGAATTTAACACATAGTTTACCGACTGCTAGCAGTGTGTTTTCAAGGAGCATTCAGGTTAAGTACTAGGTACATTGAAACATTGCTGCAGTCTGATTGGTTGTTTTTCATCACAGCATTCAGCTTACACTAACTTGATACCACTAAACAGGACACTGACAGAGAAATCAAGCAACCAGAATACAGCAACTGCTTTCATATACCCATTGCTTAACTTAAAAAAAAAATGTTTTACTGATAGCTGGAAAAGTATATATGGCTGAGGGGGAAGACAAAGCATAAGCTGTAAATCAGAATGCAATCTTGTGACTTGGATCTCACATCACCACTACAGTCTAAGCGGCTGCAGTACTGCTGTGGCTGCTGCTGCACCCATCTGCTGGTTACTCTTTCAGTCCTCCCTGCCCTAACTCATGAGCAAGAACCCAAAATACTTAAAATTTTCCATTTAGGGTAGCATGGAGAGCAGTTTGCTCTTTTCTCCAAAAGAACCATGCTGTCTGATTTGGAGGTGCTGATTTTCATCTCTGACTTTACCCTCGACAGTGAGCTACTCATTTGCATTCCAAAGATTGCAGTTACTTGAGGCCTGCTAAGAGGCGATTGGTGTCTGGCATACAAGGCATCTTCTTACACAATGCTGACATATTTACTACACATCAGCAAGTCAAATGGCATCAGAACTACTCGGTCTAGGGATCTAAACTTGCTCTTCACATCAACAGAGTGGTTTGGAGGGACAGGTATGTCTCACAGTGGATACCGCTGCTCTGGAACAGACTCCGCATCCATATAAAACAAAGTTCATTCCTGTCCATATTCAAACATAACATGGATCTATGGATGGGAAACAGTAAATTTACCCTAGGATTGCCCCCTATAGTACTAAAGGACAGAGGCAGCTTCTAAATGCTTTATCCTATGCATGGTTCCCCTCGAATTATCTGTGGTGTAATCACAATTATTCTCATTAGAGGTAATATATATAATTATCCAGCATGTGATGGGCAAGGCTAATCTCTAACCAAATGGGGTAGGTTAATTTGAGCACAAAAAGGAAACTTGGCTGCACTTAAAATGGCCCACAAGAGCAGCTAGCTTAGTACTTGCCTATGAACCTATAAGAGGACATCATCATGTATAGCAGCTTATAAATACCTGACCCTCAATGTCCTATTTGGATTGAGGACATCGTTATTCTTTCAAGAAAACTTAGCTAGGTTTAGAAATACCATCCCAGGTCATTAGCCTAGTAACAGTCTATGAATCTATGAATGTACAAATAACAAAGATACAGCATATCCTTTTTCTCTCTATCACACCTCTGTTCATACCTCAGCTACCTTCTATCCCTACTGTATTCAATCTAGGAACTAGTTATTCCTTAACAATTATGTTTAGCTTACATTCTATAATCACATACTAATCTTCTACAAGTGTGGCACTTTACCTCTTGATTTTCTTACATTTTCTGTATGGTAAGAAGTATTAAAGTCTACTTTTTGACCAGTTGTAGCTACTGCATAATAAATTAATCTGTACAACTGCAATATTGAGAGACATGTATGCTATTTATGAAACACCCTATCTTTTCCTTATTGCCATCTTTGTTAATTTAAGATGTTCTAAAGTCACGGCTTTGTCACTTCTGGCATGGGTTAAAGTGCTATACAGCCTGACACCCCACTACTCCTGTAAATAATATCTAGATACTTGTTGATCTTCAGCTGTTCTGAATAACATATGCTAAGTTGGTGTAGCCAACTTTTATAAATAATTTCTTGCATTTGCCTTATGGCCTGGGTCATGCCTGAAAAGGGTCCTTGAGCACCTACCTGGTTAGCAAACATATAAATAAATCAGTCAATCAGTAATGTCTGTTACCCACATAGAACATATTGTGCGTAATGATGAGAATGTGGACGCCACCCTCTGTGAATAAATAGAGTGATGGAATAGCATAGGGCAGTAGCTTTGAGACCATCTACTGTTGTAGCACCTCCCTCAAGACATTCTGGGGTACGTAGTCATGTGTCTTTTTCCAGGTCCACAAAACCAGTATAGACTGTGCAAACTTTCACAATCCCTCCAATTTCTGTGCAAGGACAAAGTGTTGCTCTAATGTTCTATATTCAGATGGAATATTCATTGGTCCTCCTAAGTCAGATGCCGAACTATTCAGATGAAGTCTTTTCAGGAGCCTTGTGTAAAAATTTTTCCAGAGAGACTGAAGAGTGTGCACCTAATGCCTTTTTTTAAATCAAGGTTTGATTAATAATAGATGGAGAGAGGGAGGGATAGATGAATGGATAATAACAGGGCATCTGATGCCTTTTCCGTCTGTTCCTCAACCTGTGGGGCCTCGGATCCAGCCTCAGATCTGACTTCTGCCACTTTGCAGACTTAGGAGCCATAGCTCAGGCTCCTCCCTGTACTCACAGTCCTCTCCAAAACTCAGCATTACTTCAGATCTCGTTTGCTGCTCTTTGAGTTAGAAGTGGTTTGATCAGGCTCTCAGATAAGTGTAAACTTCGCTCTTGTAGTTTTCTTCTGCTCTTCATTGGCTACCATTGATTACATCTACTTCTTCTTCTGCTTTCTCCCCTTCCTGTTATATATAAACAAAATGAAAGTAACTAGATATTCCTTTTTTCTCCAGTGGCCATTTTGGCCTTATCAGTACCATGTTGCTGTCTTTATTAGTTCTTTTTTTACCATTGTTGGTAATTATCTCTGTACCTTCGCCTTTGGATGGTTATTTATCTAGTTAGCTTTACTGGTATTTTTCTTCTTTATTTAAATTTTGTAAAATTCTACTGGTTGTTATTGTGCTTTTCTGGTTGCTATTTCATCATGGTTGATAACCCAACTGGTTTTAAAAAATGTGTTTCTAGTGGCCATAATATGTCAGATTCTGACATACTAAATGCGTGTATTGCTTTGGGGCAGTTCATTTTTAAGGAGGATTGTGCCATCTGTACAGCCTTTGGCCACTGAGCAGTTGTCGTGCACAATAATAAACTCATCCTGAAGGGCCTTATTCCCAGTCTGCTACTTTTTCTGCTTCTGGAGTGTCCCTGCCCTGGAAGAAGCACTCAGATAAGAAAAAAGGGGATGAGTGAGAGAAGTCAAAAGAAAAGCCTAAGGAAACAAGTTCAGCTCCTACTTCGGCTCAAGCTTACTAAGACTTCAGATCCGACTGCTATTTTGGGTCTGCCCTCTGTCTCTTCCAGAATTCTCCTTCATAGAAAGCAGAGATTTTCCCTAGAGCCTGTTTCTTTGAGGTTACATTCTCCCTTCTTACTGGGGTCACCTATTTCCAAGGCTTCTAGACCTTGTTCATCATCTTCCTCCTTTAAGTCTGCCAGATGTTTGTCAGAGGTTGATGTGAATAGAATGATGAGAAGATTCCTTAGGACTCAAATTCACTTGGAAGTTCTTCTGTCTTCATTTGTCATTGGACCTGTGATCTTCGGACCCGCTTCAATGCTTATAACTGCTTCTACTCAGGTCCATCCTCTTAACTTTTGAAGTTTTGGATCCAGGTTTTCCTGGATCATCCATGTTGGATCCAAAGTTGTGGACTTCTTCGACTCTAGAGTCTTCTCTGATCCAGCCGGCCCCAATTTCGTCAGAGCTGGATGATCTCAGAGCTGAAGTTTCAGCACCAAGTTTTGGGGTGGGGGGTTGACGCCAACATTTTTGGAGCCATCTCTTTCCCTTAGAGCTTTGGTATCAGACAGGTCAGCTCCAACTTTGGTCTCGAGACAGGGTCAGGGAGAAACTCTTGGCCACCCTGGTATGGTAGCTTTGGCGCCTACTGGAGTGGTTTAGTATTCCCCTTTGGCATCTGCCTTTCAGGCAGTAGAAGGAGCCCTTTCCAAGTCAGGAGTTCGGACATCCTTGCCCACCTCAGCACCACCTGCTCCACAGCTGCCAACCCTGGGCCGTGAGCCTGCTCATTCTGTTCGACTGGGGCACCCAGTTCTCACCAGTCTCAAGTCAGTCCTCATTCTGGACTCTTCTCAGACTTCTGAGTCTTCCCCTGAGCATTCCTCTGTGGAACTTCCTTGGAAGCACAAGTGTAAGAGGATGCATGTTGACTCTCGACGGGAGGTTTTAAAAGAAGATATGGATTTTGATGAAAGGGAGGGATCCTCAGATCACCCTTTGAAGACTTCTGCGTCAGTGAAATTCTCGAACTTTTGAGACAGAAAGGAGGTTGGTCTTCTGAAGCCCCTTCTCTTCAGGAATCCGTTTTCCTCAAGGCTTTTGGCTCCAGCTCAGCTATTTCCTGGGTGGTTCCTCCAGCTGATGAGATGATTGACTTGATCTCTCTTCAGGCATGGAAGGAAATGGATGTGGCAGAACTGATTCTCAAGAAACCAGATAAGTAATTAGTCACCCCTACAAACTGCGCTGATTAGAGCAAAGACCTGGAAGTAGATGTAATGGTTGCAGCCGCAGCCACTAAAATGGAGCTTGCAGAAGGCAGCTCATCTGCCCACCCTCCTAATACAGAGCCTAGGGCTCTGGACAGATATAGGAAGCATGTTTATGCATCAGTGAACTTTGATCTCAGGTCGCTGACTTACCAGGAGCATATGATGAGGTTTCAGAGAGACTTGACAAAGAAACTTTCCAAGTCCCTTTCAGGTTCATTGCCTGCAGAAGACAGGAAAACCATGGATTCACAGCTGGCCACCTTGAAGTTCCTTTCGAATGCCTCCATGTGACTGATTTCCAGTGCAGTGGAAGGTGTCTCTAGAGCTGCAGTTGGGTAACCTTTCAGGAGCGCTGATAAGGCTTTCAGTGAAAGAATCTCTAAAGACTTGATTCTGCAGACGTCCTCTGCCACAAGGGTGACATCTGCCATTAGAATACCTCCTCTTCTTGAGGGGATGTATCAACAGCATTATCTTGGTAAACTCTAAGGACTTATGAATCCACATTTTCTTACCCTCTTTCTGTTTTTTTGAAAAAAGTCCTCTGGTGAGTTGAAAATCATATATCTATGGCAGAAACAGCTTTCCCAGCTTTCTTGCACTTGGTGAGTGTGTCTTTGATCTTTGGACCATACAGGGTCGATCTGTCAAAGGCACCATTAACGAAGGACATCTTAAAGGGTTCTGGGAAATCATACAACCACATCCAGACATGCCTCCTTAATGATCTGGACATCTGGCTCCTCACCGTTCCAATAGGCATCTTGTTCATAGGAAGTTGCTAGGCTTACGCCCCTATAGCCCTTAGAAGCCTAGCTATATTTATCCCAAGTTGCCCCAATTGTCAGTGGTTAGGTGAGTGAAGTTTGTAGAGGTAAGGGTCTAAGGTAGTAGATATTTACTTCCTCTGTCTAGGAGGGAATTTGCAGTCACCCATCCATTGACCTAGATTGCATTTGAAAAGGGTCAGGGAGGGACTCTGTTTCATGTAAATTGGGAGCTTGTTCCAGAGAAGTGGCAGTGTCTTGAAGATCTGTCTATCTCTCCAGCATGACCTGTTCATGTCAGAGTTAAAATCCCTGGAGCGAGTGACCCTCCTGCAGTGTGATTTACAAATGTGTAGCATTTCCATCAGGGCTGGGTCAGAGACTGCCCTGTAAGCCAAGCACAGGTCACCCCATAGCAACCTGTAGGAGACAGAATACAGTGACAGGGCTTTCAGTCTTTCTGCATAAGACTTATTTTGTGTACCCTGTAATTTCTTGGTGAAAAACCTCTGTGGTCTCTCCAGTTGTTGCAGGTATCGGGTGAGGTACATGCAAAAGGGAGCATTGTACTCAATTAATGGTCTGAAGAGGGATGAATAGATGTACTCAATTAATGGTCTGAAGAGGCACAAGTAGAATGGAATTATAACATCCTTAGGTCTAGATGTAATGTCTTTAGTTATAAGATGTGCCACATAGAATGATTTCCTTATTACTGTGGATACATTGTGGTCAAAGTTCAGATTGCTATCATCTTGAGTGCCCAGATCACATACCACTGGGTCTACACTTAGTAGAGTGCTGTCTATAATGTAATTAGCAGGGATGTCAGCTTTCCCAAAGGGAATAATAATGCATTTTTTTGCATTTGGCTTTAATCCTTGGCTTTGGCACCAATCATTTGTTTGTGTTAACAGACTGCAGTATATTAACATTGTTGGGATGTCAATAATTGCTCCCAAGTCAGCAAACTTGGTCAGCCTCAGGCTGTCCAGGTTTGCCTAGACTTCTGAGAATTAAATTACAAATAGTAAGGATCCCAGCACAGACTCCTGTGGCATTCCACTGATGACTGGTCTTTTGCTAGAGGTGAAGTCACCCACTTTGATGTTATGTGTCCTGTCAGTGAGCCAGCTGGCTACCCATCTGGTAATGTATGAGTTAATTCCCAATCTGTAGAGTTTCTCTATAATACCTGAATGGGGAGATGTGTCAAATGCCTTGGCTAGGTCCAGATAGGTGGTATGCACTGTCTTTCCTTCATCCAGGGCCTTGGTGACTTTCTCGAAGAAGTTAACCATGTTTAACAGGCATTATCTGCCTTTAACAACTCCGAACTGGGTTGGGTCCAGAGTTTGGACATTATCTATGTCCTTGTTAATAAGGTCCATAATGATTCTTTCCATGGCCTTGCAGATGAGGTTAGTCAGGCTTATGGGCCTATAACTCCCATGGTCAGTTGCTGGTCCCCCTTTGTGCAGAGGGATTACTGTTGCTGTCCTCCATTCCACCAGAACAAAGGCAGTTCTCCGGCTGTGGTTCAACAGAGATCCAAGTGGGTCTACCAGGTCATGTTTTAAGTTGTTTAAAAGACAGCCTAGGATGTTGTCTGGTCCCATTGATGCTGCGTTTTTGGCTTTGGAGAGCGCCGATATGAACTTCTGTCTTGAGATAATAGGCTGAGGAATGGTGGCAGGTGTACTTTGTGGGATGACTGGAGGGTATGGGGGTGACGTTTTCTCCAAATCTGTCAGCTGGCAGGTTGGCTACTACCTCTGGTTGAGTATGGGTGGTGTCATCCACAACCAGTTCAGAGCATAGCTTGCTATTCCCTTTTAGATTTCAGATGCAGTTAAAGAATGCCTTGTGATTATCCTTTGCTAGGGAGGCTGTTTTTGCTTTACAATTAGCTTTGGAGGACTTGACAAGATCTCTAATTGGTTTGTTTAAGCTAGAGAGGGATTTCTTCCTCTGCTGAGCCAGTTTTCTCTTGTTCTTCGGCATTAGTTTCATTCTCTTGTTGTATAGCTTGTTTATACTATGTGTCCACCAGATGTGCTTGTTTTTTCGTCAAGACCTGGTTTTAATCCGGTCAGGTACAGCCAATTCTATACAACTGCTTAAGTGGTTATCCAGGGCATTGGTTTGCACATCTGCATGGAAGTCTGTGTTATCTATGTTCGAGGGGGCTTTGAAACTTGTTATACCATCACTTAGTAGGAGGTGATTTGTCTTAGGAAAATTCTTAACCATTTTTGAGCTTGATGGGGTATCTGGTCTTACAATTACATTGAATAAGACTGATTTATAGTCCAATCTTACCAGGGAGGATATCTCATGGGGGGGAGGGTACAATGCTCTCCCATGTTAGTGAGTACTATGTTCAAAACATTTGAGCCTCTTGTGTGCGTGCTGACTAGCTGTTTCCAAGCATTTGCACTGACAAAGTCCAAGAACCTCTGAACCAGCATGATTGTGGTTGTGTATGTTTCCCAGTCAATGGGAAGATAATTAAAATCACCCATGAGTAAGGTGTTGGGCTGTATGGTAAGTGACTCCAGTAAGTCCAGGTATGTGGTATGCTGTTCCTGTTTCATGGTGGGGGACCTATGGCTAACTATGATGTGGTAAGGGACTTTGTTTATAGTTCATTGGATGTAGTGTAGCTCAAGAGAGTCATACTATTTGACCAGTCTCGAGATGTACTTATCCTTAATGAAGATGGATACATCACCTCCTTTGGTTCTTTCACTCTTAAGTTTGTGGTCTGATCATATGGAAGGCATTGTAGTCCTGAATGGCTGGGGTGCTTTCCACGCCTTTAAGCCATGTCTCACTGACTGGACAGGCGTCAGCATCTTCCAAAATGAGGAGTGCTTTTAGGGAGTACAGTTTCTTGTTTAGACTCCTAGCATTAAGCAGCAGTACTTTGAGTTTATCTAGAGAGGTTATCGGGTTTTGAGGTTGGTTATTTTGACATTGCATAGGAAAGGCACAATAGGGGTGGCTAATGCCTTTGCCAGTATCTGAAAGTCTAGAGGAGACAGGTGCAGACCATCTCCGGCAAAGCAGCGTGGGCTGTTGACCATGTCTTCACAGGTTGACAGATGTTGGATCCCCTTGGACTGATACCAGAAGCTAAGCCAGTTGTTAAAGTCAGTCATTTTTTGTTTGTATTGTGGAATCATCCTTGGAGAAGGTAGAATGCTGTTTAAGGCTAGACTTATACCTGCCCAGGACACATAATCTGAGAGCTCAGTCATGTCTCTCTTCATATAGTCCAGTGAGGTACGTCACAAGTCATTCTGCCCCACATGGACTATGACAGAGTCATACCGGTCTCACAGTGGAGTTACCTGTGAACAGTACAGTAGGTTTTGTGGTGTTAATGGGCTTATTTATGAGACACTCTTGTGTGGGTTATTATGTGTTGTGGTTGTTTTTTGTATTGTTATGTGTGTACGTGGTTTCCTTTTGGGAAACCTCTGATCTTTTGGTAAGTTACTAGTGAGTACCTCCCCATATGTGGGTTTGTGTGTCGTGTCCCTATTTAGTGTGGGAAGTGTGTACATGCTGACAACCTGTTTGGCATTCATTTTGTCCTTGTCAGAGTCTTGCCTCCAATTTCATAGTGTAACTACATCTCTCACATAAAGTATTTGTTTGTTTCAGGAGTAAGTGGTTGTCATTATACAGAAAACAATTACTAGATTGCCTCAGGATGCTAGTGTTTATCAGGTTAGCCAGAGAGATGATCGGAACCTGACTATCCATGATGGCAAGCCTTTACTGTATGCTGTTTTAGGGAATGGAATGGGTTAATTTGACAGGACTGTGCTGGTAGGGCTGAGACTACAAGAGGGACCTATACTTTGTGTAGGTTAAGGTTAATCAGTAAGGCAACACTGCTTAGTGCACAATTGAGCTGCTCCTAGAGTAACAGAAAAGCTTGGAAGAGTTTCACTTGTAGTCCGGGCCAGGGATTATCTTCTTCAGCTTTGCTCCAGACTAGGAATTGCAGTGAATTACACCAAATCTTAACATGTCAGAACACAAGCTCTAGAGTGCATAGGCATACACATAGACAGTTCTTCTCAAATAGCAAAACTACTGCAGACCAGGTTATTCATATTATGGAATCAGGTATTACAACTGCTCTCCCTTCAAACCCCTCTGGTCACTCAGATGTTGATGGAAGCTGCCATTACCCTAGTTCCTCTGGCAAGATTCTACATGAGGGTGTTACAATGGAGGCTTGCAGTTCGGTGGTCTATCAGGCGTCAGCTTATGACCTTTCCAGTACACCTGACCAACATCTGCAGAGGACATGTAACTTGGTGGATTCAGTCCTTGGAAGTGTCCCAGGCATCCCTTTGTTCCTTCTTTCTGTTAGCCAAAGTGACCACAGATGCTTCTCTGATGGGGTGGTGGTGGTGGCATTACATAGAGAAGATGGTCCAAGGCATGCTGTCCCCTTTGGAGACCAGTCTTCACATCAGTATCTTAGACATGGGAGTAATCCTCTTACCATTGCAGGCAATTCAGGATGTCTTCCCTTTAGGGGTGTTCTCTATGCAGACAAACAGTATGTCAGTGGTATATTATAGCAGCAAACAATGGGGAACAGGCTCCTTCCCCTTGTGTTACAAGGTCATGAGAGTGTGGCAATGGGCTATCTCTTCTGGTCGCTTTTTAACAGCAACACTCATACTGGGGCAGTCCAACATATTAGCAGGCAGGTTGAGCAGGTCTGTCTGCTAAGAGTGGTCTCTTAATCCAGCAGAGGCAAAATGGACATTTCATTAATGAGGCCAACTATGCTGCGATCCCTTTGCCTCTCTTGTCAATTCCAAATGCAGCAGGTTGTTTGTCCTGATCTCTGCAGAGGGGGAGTCACCAATAGACACCTTGATCTGTGATTGGTCGCAAGAGTCTTTTTATCCTTATCAACCAATGCCATTAATGCTGAAATTCCTACAGAAAGTATCACAAAAGAAAAGCAAGGTCCTCCTCATTGCACCTTTCTGGCTTTTGCAGGTGTGGTTCCTATTACTTTTGCCTCACTTGACACACTCTCCTTGGGTGCTGAATCCTCATCCAGATCTTCTGTCACATCCATCTGGAATGCTTCATCTGGGCAATCGAGACCTCAGATTCACTGCATGGTTTCTCCACTTCCAGTGATGGCTAAGCAGTCCAGGCTTTCCTCCCAAGTAGTATGTATTAATATGGAGGTTAGTATAGATAAGCCTTATATTGATACTAGATTTTTTTTTTAATACCCTTTTAGAATTTTATCTTAATGTATAATGATCTTATGCAACTGTTGGAAGCATTCATGTATATAATGTACATATGTTGTAGTATTGTATTAACAATTGGAAAAGAATAAAGATTTATTATTGAAAAAAAAAACTATAAAAGTAAATGGAAAAGATTTTCCGTTTGGACCTGTAGGAGATATTTTGACCCCTTTTCAGACCCTGTGTCAACAGTGTTAGATTTTATCATAGTAGAGCCAGTTACCCCATGATCAAAGCACAGTTAGCTGCAACATCCAGTTTCTACTTTGGTGAGAATCATTCTTCTCTGGCTTCCCTTAAATTGTGTATAGCCTTCTTTAAAGGTACTTTTCTTCTTAGACCACCTATCAAAGGTACCACCCCTCCTTGGGATCTTACTGTGCTGCAAGCTTTAACTCAGCCTCCGTTTGAACCTACAATCTAAGGAGCCATAGGAGTATCTGAACTCCAGGCTTTGTCTTGTCAACCTTTATATATTATTTTCCACAAAGATAGAGTTTCATTATGCACAAATCCCTCCTTTCTTCCTAAGGTGGTATCAGAGTCAGCACTCAGTCAAACTATTAATTTGCCAGTCTTCTTCCCTAATTTCACCAATAAAGGGGGAATATATGCTTCATTTATTAGACTTACATAGACAATTGTGGTTCTGCCTTCACAGAACTAAATCTTTAAGGAAGTCAAACCAATTGTTTATATCCCTTTCTAAAGCAAAATTGCATCAGGCTGTGGTTGACTAGTTGCATTTCTTGAGTTTATAGGGACAAAGGTTTGACTGCACTGAAATTCCTAAAGCACTTTCAGCAAGATCTGTATCCACATCTTCTGCCTTCCTGTCAAGGACTTCAATTGATAATATTTGTGCTGCTGTCACTTAGTCTAATGCCGGCACCTTTATTGCACTTTACAAACTGAATATTTGTTCCAGGGATAAGGGCAGCCTTTGCTTCTGCCATCCTCAGGAATATGCTTCCATAACAACCACCCTGTGAATCAAGTAGCTGGAGACTGTCCCATCAGGTGAGGAATGGACAGAAAAGACAACATCAGATACAAAAGTTATGTACTCACCATAGCGATGCATCTGTCTTGTCTCTTTTTGTCTTTGCTCAACCTCCCTCTATTCTCCTTCCATTTCATGGAAGACTTCCTTATGGGCTTCTGGTATAACCTGTAGGTGTATGTAACATAAAATCTGATGTCTGTTTTCATCTGATTCAACACATGGGCTGCTGGATCTGATCGGATCTGATGCTGGCACCATTCCTGAAGCTTTTGTATCCAATCCAGTGCTCTGATTCCTCCCCTATCTGTAATTTCCACCATTCTATCTTATTACTTCAGATCTAATTTGCCACCTGAAGCATCGTACATGTTCTATGCGGGCTCCTGCTATAATACAAGCATATTCTTTTTGTTCGGTAAAATCTCCTTTCCTTCTGAGAGCTGTGTTTATTCAGGGTCTTTGTTACAGATTTTATATATAATCAGATTTTATACATACATACATATATATATATATATATATATATATATATATATATATATATATATATATATATGTGTGTGTGTGTGTGTGTATGTATATATATAAGATTGAGATTGACAGCACAGTAGTTGTTACATGTTTAGCTGTAGTGTTACTGTATTTTTCTTGTTTATATGTAGCATATCCTTTCTGTTCAGTAAACTCTCCTTTCCTACTGAGAGCTTTGTTTATTCAGCTTCTGTTACAGATTTTATATATAATCATATATACATATATATATATATATATATATATATATATATATATACATACATACATACATATATATATATATATATATATATATATATGTATATATATATATATATATATATATATATGTGTGTGTGTGTGTGTGTGTGTATACTTGTTAGTGTTTATCTTTCCTTTATATGTATATGTATAGTTGTTAGTGTGTATCTTTCCTTTTAGTAGCATAGTACTCCTATATGTTAGTTTTAACTTAGCTGTAGTTTTCTTTCAGTTTTAAGCATGTCTGACAGCCAGGTGTTCAAAGAATGTGTGGAATGCAGGCACAAAATCCCTTCTCAGCATCTGCATTCTGTTTTGGTTTATTGCTTGGTGATGCCCATCTGGTGACAGAATGTGTGGAGTGTGCCTCTTTTGGCACAAGGGCTCTGCAAACCCACCAAGAAGAAACTGATTGTTAAAAGTCTTCTTCCTCCATTGCCAGTCTTATCACTCTGTGTCCTCCTTTACATCTACTTTTGCTGGATTCCTTTCTACGAAATAGAATAAGAGCAAGAACAAAAATAAAGATAAACAAAAAGAGAAAAGTGAGAAAGAAAGACTGGAACAGGATAAAAGTGGAAAAGAAAACTTATAAAAGATGAAGACAAGGTCTCCGGTTTCCACTGTTTCAGCCAGTCTTAATCCAAAAACTCCCAGGAAATTTGAGCCATCAGTTTCTTGGGCCCAGACTTTCTCACCTTGACTCCAGTTTTCCCCAGAACTGATGAGTCCAAGATTACATTCTTCCATTCTTCAAGAGAAAAGGTATTCAAGACCACTTTCGTTGGCTTCTTCTGCTCAGTCATCCAGAAACCTTACTGAACAAGATGTCAGTAGAATGATGAGGAAGTTTCTGAGAATGCAAGTCCACCTTGGGGTTCTCTTAGTGCTGTTACCTCTCAATAGGCAGAGGATTGATTCAACTACTTCTCCTCCTCTTTTTTTCACCTGTACCAGTCCATCCCTTGGACCCAGTACTCCTGGATCTGACTTTCCTCTCTTCACCTTTATCAGAGCTCACAGTTCAAGCTACTTTGACTCCGACAGCTTCCCTGTCTCTTTTGACTCTGATATATTTGAATCAGGGAGAGTATCAGAACCAAAGTATGGGTACTGGGACTCAAGGGTATGGTTTGATACTGAAGCTTTTTGAGCCATCACTACCTCTCATGTCCTTGGCTGTCTGTAGCTCAGATCAGAGATTGGCCTCAGGGTTGAGAACTGTTGGGACCAGAAGATCTCTTTCTTTTTCATCAGAGAGACCTCATTCGGGACCGATTGCATCTTTGGCCATTTAGACTTTTGAGATGGTTTTGGCTGTGCCTAAAAATAGGGTGTTATCACTCGGCTTGGTTCCACCCAAGTCTCATATGGATTCTTCCTCTTCTTCCCTTCTTTCCATCAAGCAGGGACAGTGGGTACCACAGGCTTCTGAGACTGCTTACCTCGTGATATCCCAGTCTGATTACTAACTGTCTGATCACTCACCAGTACAGGTCCAAAAGAAGTAGACATGCAAATGGAAGCACATTGACTCATCTCCAGAGTCTTTCACCGAAGTCATGGACTTGGATATAGGTGAGCTTTCCCCACGATTCCTCTTGGAAGACATAACCTTCAGTGATACCCTTGAATTGATGAAACAACAAAGGGATTGATCTACAGATAACCCTTCACCATACAAGACTGTGTTCTTATAAAACTTTGGTTCCAACTCAGCTTCATCCTGGGCAGTACCACCTGTTAATCCCTTTATCAGTCTCATGGTTCAGCGGGCATGGAAGGACCCTGACATGGTGGAACCAATACCTAAAAAACAGACAAAATCTTGGCAGTGCCTACAGACAGTTAACATTTGAGCAGAGGTCCACCAGTGGATGCCATGGTGGTAGCAGCTGCCACCAAGAAGAAATTATCAGAAGAAAGTTCCTCTGTCCACCCCCCATGGGAATCTAGAGTGTTGGAATGATTGGGGAAAGATACATACACTTCAACATCTTTTGCTCTCAGACTGGTTAAATACTTAGCTCATGTCACCGACTCCCAGAGAGAGACTTGACTAAAGAGCTTTCCAAGTCTGTCTCAGATAATTTACCTGCAGATGTTCAGAAAACTCTGGACTCCCAGCTGTCTACCGTTCAGTCTGTATCAAACATGTCCCAGCTCCTGCTATCTAATGCAGCTGATGGCACAGCTAGGGCAGTGAGTACTGTCATTTCCATGTGCTGACATGTCTGGGTATGTCTTTGCAATTTCACGGAAGGCTTTAAGATGTCCTTCATTAATGTCCTGTTTGATGGTTCTACACTTTTTAGACCAAAGGTAAAAGGAGTATTAACCGGGAGTCAAAATGATGGTAAAACTGTCTTTGCATTGAAAATCCATTTCTCTCCCTGCAAAGGACCTTCTCTAAGAATTAGAGGGTTGGCAAGAAGATATGGTTCCAGAAATCACAGTGCTATTATCAGTACACTCCTAGGGACAGACTTTTTTTGACAAAGGAAGAGGTAACTCTAATGGACATCACCCAAGAGTCTGAGGTGGACCACAAAACCAGGGCTTTCATGGTCCATTCACTGAAAAGCCGTACCAGTGCTCCTGAAAGGTTGCCCGACTCCTGCACTCTAGAGACAGTCAGGGGGTGCTTATCCATGCATCCACTAGCATTGCAAAGCATAACATAAGATTTTTGTGTGCTCAAAAATATATCCAGATGTAATTCAATTCCCTTATTCTGTTACACAACAAAGAAAAAAGTTCCTGACATTCCACCTACAACAAAGAAAAAAAAGTTCCTGGCATTCCACCCACACAGTGGGAACCCACAGCAGAGATTTCCAAGCTACTAGAATAAAGAGTCAGACAAGCCCCCAAGACTAATTAGAGTCTGTATTCTATTCCTGGTTCTTTTTACTACCCAAAAAGACAGGTGACCCCAGACCCGTTCTAGATCAGTTTGTAAAGCAGACAAAGTTCTGGATGGTCACGATCAGTCCATATTGCCTCTTTTAAGGAAGGAAATTGGATGTGCTCCATAGATCACCAGGATGTATCCTATCATATAAAGATAGAGAGGAATTCCAGGCGATTCCTAAGTTTCTGACTGGGAGCCAGTCATTACCAGTTCAGAGTGCTGCTCTTTGCCCCTAGGGTGTTTAACAACTTACTGATAGTGGTTGCAGCACACCTGTGTCTGCTAGGAATCCATGTCTTCCCATACCTCAATGACTGGCTCCTCACTGCTACTTCCAGGAATCTGTTGTTTCATCAGCTGGGCCTCTTGCTCCACTTAATGCAGAACTTAGGAATCACAGTAAACCTACCTAAGAGTCATCTAGTGCCAATACAGCAAATAGAATTCACTGGATGGCACCTGGACACATCTTCATTAATTGCCAAATGCCAGAGAGCTCTCCCTTCATCTGGTGGCTACACAAGTACTTCAACATCCATCACCCCAAACAAGATTAATTCTTCAACTTTTAGGCCTGATGGCCTCTACAGTTATGCTGGCACCACTAGCCAGATTCTACATGAGAGTACTTCTGTGGACTCTTTCTGTCCAATGGTCACAAAACATTCATCCATTCCACATCAAGATTTGCATTACTCAAATATGCAAGGGTTATATCAGTTGGTGAATAAAGTCTCTGTCAATGACGTCAGGTCGGACTTTTTGCCTGGATCAACCATGGGGTGTTGTAACTACAGATGCCTCCCTTCTTGGGTGGCGGTGGAGGCATTTTGAAGGATTGATGATCCAAGGTTCTTGGACACATCTAATGGCCAATCCTCACATCAGTGTCTTGGAGATGAAGGCAGTTCTCCTAGCATTGGAAGCTTTTCAGGACTTCCTCCCCAGAGGTGTAATTTCCATCCAGACAACATGGCAGTAGTCTGATACATCAACAAACAGGGAAGATCCAACTCATACCATCTGTGTCAGGAAGTTATGAGAGTATGGCAGTGGGTAATGTCTTCAAACTGTTTTCTGATAGCAAAGCACATCCAAGGAATATCCAATGTACTGGCAGACAAATTGAGCAGAACTAGCTTAATGTCTCATGAGTGGTTCCCTCAATCCAGCAGTGGCAATGTTAATTTTCAGACACAGGGGCTAACCTAGCCACAGCCTCTTGGTATCTTACCTGAATAAAAAATGCAGCAGTTACTTTGCCCTGATTCCCCCCACATGGACAGTCACCAAGGGACACTCTAGTCTGCAAATGACCCTAGGTCTCCTTTATGCATTTCCTTCGTTGTCTGCAATAAACAAGTTCCTCCAGAGAGCAAGAAGGTGCAAGACCTTAGTGAACCTCATTGCTTCTTTCTAGTTGTGACAAACATGGTTTTCTTCCCTGTGGCCTTTACTTGGACATTCACACTGGATGTTGGATCAGTATCCAAACCTTATGACTCACCCAGCCAGATTACCTCCTTTGCATCTAAAGTCTGTGAAACTAACCGCTTGGTTCCTCCAATTTTGACTGTAGCCAAAGATGCCAGGCTGTCACCATCATTTGTTTAGATTATCTCAGTTTCTCAAAAACAATCCACAAAAATAGGTTTACCAGAGCAAATGGAAAGTATTTTCCACATGGGTTATGTCGAAAGGCATAGACCCTTTTTTCAGCCCCCATTTAATCTATATTGGAGTTTCTGTCCAAACTTTTCCACAGTACCTCTAGTTTCCCCACTATTAAGGCTCAAATTGCTGTAATTTCTAATTTTCACATAGGTCAGAATGACACTGCTGTAGCATCTCTAAAAATTTCCAAAGCCTTTCTGAGAGGAACATTCCTTCTACGGCCTCCAACTAGAGACCCAGCACCTCCACAGGATATCACTGTTTTATTCCAGGTGTTAACTCAGTCCACTTTGAACTAGCTGCAATGGTGAAATTGGAATTTCTCACTTGGAAGACAATTTTTCTTGTGGCTGTTACATCAGATAAATAAATTTCAGAGTTACAAGCCTCTTCCTGCAACCCCCTCTTGCATAGTTTTTTGGAAAGGCAGAGTTTCCTTAAGAACTGATGCATCTTTCTAACCTAACGTGTCATCTGAGACGAACTTAAACTAATCAGTCAACTTACCATTGTTTTTTCCCACATTTTCAAACTAAGGGGAATATGTTCTACAGATGTGGAATGTCCATTGCCAACTTAGATTCTGTCTTCATAGGATAAAACAGTTCAGGAAATCTGACCAATTGTACATTGCCCTTTCTAGAGTTAAATTAGGCAAAGCAGTTTCTAAAGTAACACTTTCAAGATGTTTATCAGATTGTATTTTTTTTTGTATATGCAAAATAGGGTTATCCTTGCAAATGAAACCCAAAGCTCATTCCACAAGGGCCTTTGCCACATCTAAAGCTTTTATGAGTAGGCTCCCTATTGATGATATTTGTGATGCTTCAGCTTGGTCAACAGTACACACCTTTGTGCCTCACTATAAACTGCATGTACAATATAGATCACATTCCTACTTTGGTTCCACCACTCTCAGGAACATCCTTCCTTAATACCACCCAGGTAATAAAATCTTGAGAATCTGCCCCATGTATTGAATTAGATGAAAATAGACAACCTCAGATACAAAATGTATGCATTTACCATAACGATAGAGCTCTGTTGTCTGATTTTCATCCAGTTCTACTTCCCTCCCTCTTTCCCCCATCCAAATTATTACCTAGTAGTTTCTGGTGACCAAGTGGATTTCATTTGTACCCTGTCTGTGAAAAGCTCTTTCAGGCTGAGAGTCATATTTTTATGTTATGTAAGGCTTGGTATCTAGATTATGAGTTTTATTTTGGTTGGGCAAACTTGATCCGAGGTACTAAGGCGGAGTGGAGGGAATTATGGGTAGAGGAGAAGTCAGAGCCCTGAATGTAAAAACTTCAGAAATGGTGCCGAGTTTGGATCTGATTGAATCCAACAACCCATGCATTGAATTGGGTGAAAATCGGACAACAGGGGTATATCTTTATGGTAAGTACATAGCTTTTGTTTTTCAGTCTGTTAATGCTTCAGAGCAGATTGCCGTATCTCATTCATTTTCTGCGTTGTGTGCCCTTATCTATGTAATGTTTTGATTTATGGACATTTTTGGATTGGTTTGTCAGTATATTGTACAAACTCGATCTGAAGTAATATTGGGGTTTGGAGAGGATTATGGGTAAGGAGAGGAGCCTGAGCTATGGATCCTAAGTCTAGAAAGTGGCCAAAGTTGGATCTGAGGATGGATCTGAGATGCCCATCTTTTGAGGAAGGGCAGAAAGAGACAAAACAGATGCATCGTTATGATGAGTACGTAACTTTTGTTTTTCACATCACAGCCATATTGTCATGAGGGCGTGTAATCTGTAGACTCAGATCTTTTAATTAGGTACATTGTGAAGAACATCACAATTTTAATGCACCAGCTGCTTTACAAAGCAGTCTGTAGGTGCATAGTTAATCCAGTATAACGACTGTGGAGTTACAGACTACACATACTTTAAATGCAGCACTGTCAGTGGTAGCATATACATGTAGCTGTACAGAGATAGTTGCGTGTATATACAGAAGAACGCTCACAAAGAACACGTTATTGAGTAAGTCAATGAAACTTTCACAGTGAGATTGACTCTAGAATTTTCAGACAGGGCCTTGATGTAAAAAAGCCACCAAGCACCATGTGGCAATGGCTTCTAAAGTACGTAATGTTTAACCTGAAACTAACTTTAAGTACTAGCATTTATTTTATTTGAAAATGAAATTCCATTTGGTGATTCTGGCAAACTCATTTTAGTTAATACAGCAAAAATGAACAACTAATCTCTTTACACCTCTCTTTCAGAAAAAGTGAGATATGTAAAATTACTCAAACATGTAGGGGACCAGCTTGTGAATTTTCAGTATTTTGTACTGTATGAAAACATGTACCTATTAATAGAATCATTTAATTTAATTCAAAGAGAGTGTAAATATCTGTCATCCAAATTGGTGTCTAAATGTGCCTTCTCTTGCATGTTCTCTTATGAGGGATATTGGGTGATGGAGAATCCAACTCCTCAGAGGAATCCCACTGCTGCTTAGTCATATTTTTGAAGTTATTTGCTGTGCTCTGACAGTGGAATGTATTATGAGCAAGCTGAGGGATAGATTGCCAGGACTCGAGGGGTATATCCAAGACAGCTGGTGTCTGCCTCAAAACTCTCAGAGGAGAGGCAGTCATCCTCTCCATGACCTTGAAGGTCAACCACATGTGTACTTGAGCCAAGGAGCCCCCAGTTGGAGCCATATTCATCCCCCCAGAGACAGATGTAAGCAAAATCAAAGCAATAGTGCTTGGGCAGTGACAAACTAGAGGGCCTTGAGAAGGTTGAAGACTCCCAAAACCATAATGAGAACCAAACAGTTTGGTGTGGATGAAGGTACCAAAGACTCTGCATTAAGGGGCTAGTTCTGAGAATCACACAATGTCAAAGGCCTCAGACTCAACTGAATTGGAGAGTGGGGCTCTGTTGATGAAACTGAAGGGTCAGTTGGAGCTGAGCCAACACGCTTTGGGAATTGTCTGGGGTCTGAAACTGCTGGAGACAACACATGTACTTTGGAAGGAGCAAGGATAGTTGAGAGAGGGCCAGCGCAGTTCATCATAGACACTGTGGGAGATGAGATGACACCTGTCTGAGTCTGAGTTTTCAGGAAGACCCTCATCATACATTCACAATCTTTTTCTAGTGTTTTTCTAAAGAACCTAAAGGCTCTAAGGGAAGAAGTAAACAGTATCCTGGAAATCAGCCTGGGAATCTCCCTCTCTGATGGTTGGCTGGCTTGCCTTCTAGGAGACTTGCCCAGAATGACTGTGGGATCCAATTGGGATGGAGTCGATAGAGGAAGCTTTTTAAGGGGAGGAAAAGAGATTGGTTCTTGCCTCAGATCTTTTGGAGCTGATGAAGGGATGGCATCCTTGGCTTTTCTTTTCTTAGATTCCAACTCCTTTTCCTTATCCCATTCCTGTGCTTGTCCTTTTGGTTTTCTTTATTTTTCTCCTTTTCTTTTATGGGCTTATCTCCTGAATGATCTGGAGGATGTAAACCCTTCAAAATAAGTTCATTATTTAAATTGGCTAGAGATTGAGAAGTGAAGGTTCGACAAATCAAGCAGTCTGTTGACAAATGTTCTGTCCCTAAGCACACATGATCTGAAGGACCTGAGGTTGTACTGCAGATCCTCATCCGAGAAGAAGTTCACAGTTCCCTTTTAGACGTATGTTATTGTTTTTGCAGAGATTCCCAAGAGGAAGCAAAAAACAAAACATACCTGTCTTTCTGCTGCATCCACCCAGAAGGTGTGGTAGGATTTCTCTCAAGGATTTTTTTAAAGCAATTATGTATTTGAAGCCACCCCTGTTCCTTTCTTCCCCTGCTTCTTCTTGATTCTTCTTATGAAGATGAAGACTCTTTTTATGAAGATGAAGACTCTGAATCAGAGGTGAAATATCTTGTTTTTTTCCTCCAGATCCATTCTCCAATGAGTTTTTATCAAAGGATTAGGACACCCCTTTCCCTGATTTCCCCTTGAAGAACTGTTCTTTGGGAGCACAGTTTTGAAAATAATGCAGTATTTTCAATAAAAATGTATGCAAGTGTCAGATGAGCAGAAGAGATATTATGATTTGCTGTATGTGGGTGTTCCTACGCCTTCTACATCAGATCCTTTGCTTGAAGCCTTTCAGGATACCTCTTCCTCATCTTGTTTATACCTTTGGCACCTAAAAAAACTGAGGAAAAATTAGATTTTATAAGATGTTCAGCAAACACACTGCCTTTCTGGTATATAGGTAGTAGTGCTCTGCTACCCTTTGTTTGGCAGCTTACCAAAACTCTGAATCCCCCTGACTTAGCCTGTCTATGGGTGTAATGGACAGAATCATTTCAGTTTTCCAGTGCCATAGTTATAGAAGGGTCTCTTGGAAGACTGTTCCTTATTCTAGATCTCTTCAGAATTTGAGCTCAGGTAAGAAACCCTTTTGGGTTTTATTTCCTCCCTCTGCCTTAGTTTATCAGTGCTTGATTTGTGTATTCTGTTAATTTGCTTATTTTTTTCTAATTCAAAAAGTATATGTACTTGGGGTTTTACTTTACCTGCAGTATGAGATTTATACTGTTTATTTTAAACTTTATTTGGAAGCCTGGACAATAAAACGTGCTGTTTTTGCAGTTTTTTTCTTTGGGGTTATAATTATTCGAAGTGATTGATTAGGTTTACAGCATTTTAAATAGTTTTCTCATCTAAACCTTGATCCTTACACCATTTTGTATGTTGAACATTTCTGACAGGAATTTTTCATAACTTTATACTTTATTTATTATCAAAGGCTGTTTATGCTGTTTTTAATCATTTTGGGCTGCACCTATCCTTTATTTATTAAAAGTGTGAGACTTTTGTGCTTTGAATTGTGTTACTGAAACTACTGTCATTTTAATCAGTTTCAGAATAGTATCCCTGTAGAGATAGACTTTAGATTATTATTTACAGGAAATATAGTGGAATTTGTCAAATGTTGTACTATGGTGACTGCACAGCCAGTATTTGGTACTCATCTGGCTATTTTTTTGTCCCTTGACTTGATGAATTTAGATATGGTACCCCACCCCTTGTGGATCTACAAAACATAGAAATTAATCAAGAAATATGCCTTAGTCTATGGCTTGTGGCTCTGGTTCATAGGGTCATAGGTGTTTACTAGGCTACCAACCACAAGGGCCTTTTTAAGCATACCCATGCATCCCAAATCTCTGACAAGTTATGATACCCTTGATAATTTTAGGCAGGGGCTTGGGAGATTAAATATTTAGAAGCAGGGGCCTGGGAGATGAACCATTTATAGGCTGCCTGTGTCCATTAGAGACATAGGTGCCAAACCAGAGATGAATTTCCTGTTCCCATCCAGTTGTCCAAGTTACTGTTGAACTGGGTTAGGGAGGAACTCTGCTTCACATGGATGGGGAGCCTGTTCCAGGCACGGGGCAATTTCTGGGATACATACCTGTCTCTCCAGCAGGTCCTGTTTATATCAAAGGCAAGATTTAAGTCTTTAGAACAGCTAACTCTGGTGCTGTTTGTTCTGTGGATATGCAGGAGGTCCATCAGAGTGGAGTGTGACAATGCCATGTATGCCAGGCATAGATCTCCCCTCAACAGCCTGTAGGAGACAGAATACAGTAGCCCTGGGCAGTGTGTTGAATCACTTCCCTTCTTTTGCCTCTAGGAGGTCCCTTGGTGTTGTTTTTAGTACCACAAACTGCATGTGAAACGGGGATCAGACGTCCTCCAAGGCTGTACTATTGCCTGATTTAGGTAGCAGAGAAAGCAAACTCTTTAGGTGAAAGGGAAGTCAAGGGTGCAGAATCTTTTGCCAGTGTTGATACGTCTCCCTCTGGGATTCTCTCACTAGCGTAGTGCATGTTAAAAAAGAAGAGACAGAAGACCTACTTCTTTGCAGGCAGCAGTCTGACTGTGTTTCCACCTGAGCTGGTGACTATGGCTAGATCCATTGTTTATACAGTTGATTATTGGGTACATACCTGGATTATGACTAATGTCTGTGCTCCCACCCCATTCAGCCACTCAAGAATCTTGATTTTTAAAGAAGATCCAGAATCTGAAGTTTCAGAAGTCAGTTTCATCTGAGGATGAACAGGTTCAGAAACCCAAACAGATGTTTTATTTTTCCTAAATGTTGGCTAGATTTAGGGATGTATTCAGTTGGGAGCAATCATCTGCTGCCCCCGAGATCAACAAGTTTTATGATCTTTTGGAGGATTAGGCCATGGATGTAGAGACCTTCCCTCCATTGATCCCACTGTTTTTAAGACAGCTTGTAGTTTTTCTCTGCTGAATGAGTCTGTGACTAAAAGAAATTCAGGGTATACTCAACCTTGTCTGGCCTTCAAGCCCCCTTGTCTGTGGACGCTGCTTTTATGTCCCTGGTGACCTCTTCCAATAAAAAGGCTATGTCTTCCTCAAACCCTGTCACTCCACATAAACTAGACAAGTGGCTAGAATCTTAGGAAAAGAAACTTGAAGAGAGCTGATAGTGTTTTAGGAATGCAGCAACATTGGTTGTGATAAGGAGGTATGCTTGGTTGCACAGGCAAAACTGTTCTGATGAGTAAAAAAAATGAAATTTTGAAAGCTGCTCGATTCTTATTGTGTCTTTGGTACAGCAGCTAATCAGATCATAAACACTGGGAAGACAGAGGTAAACTAATGCAAGGGGTGTTGAAAATGTTCCATATTCTCAAGTTTCCCTCCAGTAAGCAAGATAACTTACAGCAGCCCAACAAACAAAAAGTTGCCTCCAAACAAAAAAACAAGGCACCTAAAGGAAATGGCAAAATGAGAACTATGGCAAACCTAACAAGAGGGGTTCCTTTCCAAAAAAGAATAACCCCTTCTAATCTATGACTGTACAGAGGTGTGGCACCTGTCGTTCTCAAGTCCCCTTCCAGGTGCACCCGTCTTGAAAATTAGCTGTCAACAAGGTGGCCTGAGTGTCAGTGGTTTCCAACAAATGGGTGCAAAACATCATTGGCAGAGATTATAGTTGGCTGTAGAAGGAACATCAGCATCTACATATCAACATGAAGGAGATGTTAGCAGTCCAGTTTGCATTAATGGCTTTCAAGAAGTTACTTCTTCCAGGGCAGGTGTTGATTCTAACAGACAACACAACTGTCATGTGGTACATCAACAAACAAGGGGGAACACATTCTTACCCATTGTGCAGGCAAGCAATGATTTTATGGGAGACTGCGCTAAGCTTGCAACTAACTCTTCAGGCAAGGTTTCTGCCGGGAGCACAGAACTCCTTAGCAGATGTGTTAAGCAGACAAATCATGGATCCCCACGAGTGGAAACTGGATCTTCATGTATTTCAAAAATTGACAGTGTCCTGGGGAACTCCAGACATAGATCTGTTCGCTTCTCCACTAAACCACCAGCTGCCAAAGTTTTGCACAAAGAGGTTTCATCATACAGCTTGGAAAGTGGATGCTCTTTCTTTCAGTTGGAAAAATCTTCATGTGTATGCGTTTCCACCTCTGCCTCTTCTTCCAAAGGTGCTTCTAAAGGTCAGACAAGACAAGCCAAGGATGATTTTAATAGCTCCAGATTGGCCTCGCAGCACTGGTACCCATTACTGAGGAGTCTGGTAAAGAAGCCCCCATGGCCTTTACCCTTGATTCCACATCTGTTGTCTCAGAAGAACGGTCGTCTGCTCAATGTCAAGCTTCACTCTCTTCATCTAACAGCCTGGCATATTCTGTTTTAAAAGGCAGCAGGTCTCAACTTCCTCAACAAGTTTTAAATGTGATTATGGAAGCCAGAAGACCTAGTACAAGGAAAGTGTATGCAGAAAAATGGAAGAGATTTATATTTTGGGCTGCAGCTAAGAATTTGGAGATTTGAGCCTAATTTGAGTGTGGCTCTTCAATATCTTACTGAGTTATTGGACAAAGGTTTGTCTTTCTCTTCCATTAAGATTCATGCTGCAGCAATTTCAGCTCACTATGATTGTGACCCACCATTGTTTTCACATCCTTTGTTCAAGCAATTTCTTAGAGGGGCAAAGAATATAAGCCCCCCACGTAGAGCTCCTACTCCTGCTTGGGATCTCAATTTTGTGTTGGAGAAACTTACTCTACAACCTTTTGAGCCTGCAGCTACTGCTGAACTGAAGTACTTGTCATGGAAGACTGCTTTTTTGTTGGCCATTACTTCTGCAAGAAGGGTTTCTGAGTTACAGGCCCTTATGGCGGTTGAGCCTTTTTTGATTTTTCATAAGGATAGGGTATCATTACGTACAAATCCTTCCTTTATGCCTAAAGTGGTTTCTAGTGTGGCTTTAAACCAGACTATTCATTTGCCTACGTTTTATGCAGATCCCCAAAACAAAGGGGAAAAGATTTTGCACACTTTAGATGTACACAGGCAATTGCGTTATTACTTGAGCAGGACTAAGGATTTTAGGCAGTCTCAGCAGTTGTTTGTTTCTTTTGCTTTGAGTTCTCAGGGCAAGCCTGTGTCAAAACAAACTCTTTCTCGGTGGATTGGGTTTTGCATTGCATTTTGTTATTCCCATCATGGCAAGGAGATTCCAGCTGGGATTAGGCCTCATTCCACTAGGGCTACTGCCACTTCAACAGCTTTTCTAAGGGGGGTGGCAACTAAGGATATTTTGGAGGCAGCTACTTGGAGTTCAGTGCATACTTTCTCTAAGCATTACCACCTTCCTCTCTACTCTAAGTCTAGGGCGGGGTTTGCAACAGCCATTTTGCAAGGCATGTTAGCAGCTCCTGCTTCTTTATGATTTGCCAGCCTCCCTTACCTCTGCTTTGGGATTCTACCCAATTGTTAGGACTGCAGCAATGTGGAATGAAGAACATAGTACAGTTTTGTACCTACCATAAATGTAGATGTTCGAGGATCCACATTGCTGCAGTCCAATACCTCCCTCCTTCCCCTCTGTGTTAGGGGTGGTTGTGTAGGTGAGGTTATGTTCAGCTGAGTTTGTATATATTGTACATATTTTTGGTGCAGGTATGTTTGGTGTTTTTGGATTTTGGGCCTTATCTTTTCAGGGTCTTCTGACATCTGGGGCAAGAAAAGACTGAGGATATGACGTCGGTCATGCGCATTAGTACCCTGACGTACTGACGTCAGTCTAATGCGCCCTGACCGACGTCAGCCATATACTTTGGTATTCGGGCCGACTGGACAGCGGACTACCCCCAATTGTTAGGACTGCAGCAATGTGGATCCTCGAACATCTACATTTATGGTAGGTACAAAACTGTACTTTTCCAACAAATGGGTGCAAAACATCATTGGCAGAGATTATAGTTGGCTGTAGAAGGAACATCCATCTCCATTCAGGGAGGTTCCCACTCACCCACCAGACTAGACTTTGTTATTCTCTCCTAAACTCCAGCAGATGATGGCTTAGGTCATAGAACCTGTACCCTCCTTCGGAAATAGAATGAAAGGTTTCTACTCCAGAATTTTCTTGGTTCCCAAAAAAAGAGCTGTTATGGAGACTTTTGTTGGACCTGTTGGACTTGATTTTCTGAATACTTTTGTCAAGGTTCCCAAGTTCAAGATGCTCACTCTGCAGACAGTGCTTCCTCTTTTACCTGACCACTGCTTCATGGTGACCTGGGATTTGAAGGATGCGTATCATCATATCTCCATTGCACATTACTTCTGGAGAGATCTAAAATTTGTTGTGTGTGTTCTCAGTGTCAGTTCTGTGCATTGTCCTTTTGGCTACCCACTGCACCCTGGGTATTTACCAAATGACTTCCCCAGTAGTGTCTCACTGTCGGACTTTTGACATTCACACTTTTCCTTACTTGGACAACTTGCTGATCTATGCAAAGTCTTTTCAGTTGTGTGGAGTCAGTAGTGAAGATCTGGCCCTTACTCTCCCAACTAGGGTTTAAGTTGAACCTTCATAAGTCGTGCCTGACATCCTCATAAGACTCATCTTCCTGGGATGCTTAATTGACACCAACAAAAGAATGGTCTTTCTTACTGAAGACAAGATCCTGTCTTACCATACAGTTTTTCAGGAATTCTCCAGGAGGAACGTCGCCTCGGCAAGAGACTTCCTAAAAATTCTAGGAATTATTGCTTCCATGATTTTCATGATACCACTGGGAGTGCAAGTGCAGGCCACTTGGAGGCCTAAGGATGTATGGAAGCACATCCTTATGAAGTAAATGTAGGTTGTGGTATATGCCTTGAAAGTCCTTTGCCACTTATGGATTCCAGATTCTTTTTTTTTGGTTATGGACAACAACACAGTGATGTGGCACCTCAACAAACAACGGCGCACATGGTCATATGCTCTGTGCTGGTTAGCAGTGATGGTCTATTACAAACATTGTGGAAGACAGACTAAGCAGATCCTGGGCAGACCCACACAAGTGGCAGTTAAAGGCAGTGTTTTTCGAGGATCTAGTCCAGAAGTGGGGATTGACTCAGATACATCTTTTCAGAACAGACGACTAGAGAAATTCAGTTCCAGACATCATTGCAGCCATGCTTGGAGAACAGATATGTTCTTGTTTCCTTAGACGGAAATGTTCCTGTATGCATTTCCACCCCTTCCATTGACTTCACAAGGTACTTCTGAATGTTCAGAAAGAAATGCCAAAGATCATTTTGGTGACCCTCTGTTAGCCCAGACAGTCTTGGTTCTCCTTTCTGATGGTATTTGCCAAGAGCATTCATAGACTTCCTCACAATCTGAATTTACTCACACAGTCTTGGGGTGACTGCTGCACCCCAATTTGGAGCAGCTACAACTGACAGTCTGAATGATTCAGTCTTGACTCTGTGTAGGTATGTGTTTCATAAGGCTGTGCAGCAGGTGTTAAAGGAGGCCAGAAAACCTGCTACTAGAAAATCTTATATCTACAAATGGATGAGGTTTTCTAACTGATGTCTAAAGGGGAACAGAGGGTTCCCTGAAGTTAACATCCCTCTGGTCTTGAAATATTTGTGTGAACTACTTCAGGATGGCTTATGATATGTCTGAAGACTGGTAGAGATGGGTGAAGGCTGCCAGCCTAGCCAGATAGAATTGTGCAGATAATTCTGTCATTTGTAAATATGAATGTTGAACTTAAAACAATGTGGCAACATTGCCATCTGCTGTAAAGAAAGCTAAGTCAAGCATTTCTTGTTGGTCCTTTGAAATTAAAATTATTTCATCACTGCCTTTGATGTTTTACAGGTCGGCTCCAGTCCGGCTAGATGAAAGCTTCCTGCCTATTGTTTTAAGGCTAAAGTTAATGACCAGAATTTACATGTGGAATGTCCTTTATTGCTCTAAGTGTAAAATAATGTAAATGCTGTTTCTGTCAGCCTGTGAACACCAAGAAGTTGTAAAAGATTATGTAATGTTTAGCAGAACTGGAGTTTCAATTTAAACAGTGAGAACCAGATATTATTAAGCATTTTTGTCTGACTATCCAACTCAGCACTCTGCCTGTTGGTCTATGTAAGTAAGTTATTTTAGAAGTGTGTTTTCTTGTAGCAATAGCTAGGAATTAGAAAGTTTAGACTGTGTTTTTCTGTGATGTCAGAACTGTAATACTGATTTATTTTAAGTATTTCTGTGTGATCTCTGAACTCTTTTGACTAGCATTGTGTAGTAGAAAGTATTGTCTTGTGGTTTTAATTATTTATTATTAAATATTTTAAAACCTTTTAACTGTGGCTGTTTTGTGTAGAGATAAGTTAAGCTCTAAGAGTACATTGCATGTACATAAGGATCCTGTACCAAGTCACTCTAATAAGCCTTAAGACTATTTAGTCACACTTACCAATTGGATAATGATATTGCACAGTAATAATTGGACACTCTTTTAAGGGCCTTTGGGTAGCTGATAATATTAGCTGGGTGGTGGCAGTAATTACTACTGTATAGTCTGGGTAAAAGGGGCACATCTGGAGAACCTGTGCCAGCCTTCCCCAGGAGTGTCTGTGTGGTTGTATAAACTTATCTCAAAGTATGTGTGTCAGCTATTTGGGCTGGGACACGAAGCACTGATTTGACAGAGAGGGTGCTGGAGATTTTAGCTTGCCCAGCTAGGCTGAGATCTGGACCCTATAGCTGTGCCAGTGGGGAGTCTTATTGGGGACCTGGTGAGCAAGGGAGCGACCAGCCCCAGACTGACTGTGATCTCTGTGTGCTCTTAAGGGAAATTGCACTTTACTGTGTGTATTTGTTATCCTTTCCTCATATATGAGACACCCTCTCTGGTGTTAGTGGTGAGGATTGAGGCTCCTTGATTGCTGGGCCAGGGCACGGGCGTCACAATATGCATCCTTTAAGGAGTGTTTAGCATCTGTCTCTGCTTGTCTGCTAGTGGATCACCCTGTTTCTTCTTCTGTTTTTATAAAAATGAAATGAAAGGAGTGTTGCACATGAGATCCCACACAAATAAATTCCCCCTTCCTAAGATCTCAACTATGTTCTAGAAAAATTTACTTTACCACCTTCCAACTACAGCTCAAACTGATCTGAAGTTCTTAATGGGGAAAACTGTTTTCCTTATTGCTCTGACATCTGCAAGTCAAGTTTCTGAGTTGCAAGTCTTATGTTGGGACAACCTTACCTAATTTTTCACAGGGATAGCATTTTGTTACTCACCGACGCCTCTTTCATGCCAAATGTTTTCTCAGAATTCATTCTCAGTCAGTCAGTTAATCTCCCTGTGTTCTTTCCAGGACTTAAGAATAAGTGCGGGAGAGAATACCTCACACCTTGAATGTGGATCAGCAGCTCAGGTACTGTCTTGATAGAATAAAACCATACAGGAAGGCTGAAAGGCTTTTTATTTCCTACACAGGGGCAAAGAAGGGTCAGCCTGTAAACAAAACAAAAACGCTCGGCACTGACGAAGCCGGAATTTATTAATACTGTATGTAATAAATATTTAAAAAACTTCAAGTTAAAAACCATTAAATTAAAATAGGTAAGTGCTTTCATCTTAAACAAATTTAAGGCTTCTTCGGATAAGACTTTCCTTGTATTCCAATTAATTTAAAGCTACCTCTAAAAGTCATATGATTTGTTACAGCCATTCTGTTACCTGCCACTCTTCCTCTAATTTGTTTGCTTTTCAGGTTAGTAAACAAATGTATGATTAAGTTACTATATTAACTTAATACATGTATTTACTTTTCTCAACATGTATATGAATACTTTAAAATATTTGATAAGATTATTAAATAATTCTGTCTCCAAGCAATCCATTGATCCTTGGTTGTCCTTTGGTATTGCTGTTTGTTACATCCACCATGGCAAGGTGAATCCATGCAAAGTAAAGGTGCATTCCAGCAGGGCCTTTTCCTTTCAGAGATGTTTTGGAAAAGAGTGGACTCTAAAAGTATTGTAGAGGCAGCAACTTTGTTCTCTGGCCATACCTTTATGAAGCATTACAAAATGGATGCCTTTTCTAAATCCAGAGCAGGCTTCATAAGGACCATTCTCCAGCGGCTCCCCAACCCTTTTCTTTCCTCCTCCAGGGTTGGGTAAGCTTTGTGAATCTACCCATATCCCAAGTAAGGCAATGTGTTTATTAAACATAATACAGTTATGTAAAACCTACTTACCTGAATGAGTAGATGTATGTAGAACACACTGCCTTAATGGGTGTATCCACCCCCTCCCCTTTTTTGATGTACACAGTTTGGGGTTGGAGTTGCCACTGAGTTATGGTCAGTGGCCTTTATTGTTGTGTGTGTGTGTGTTTGGTTTTTAGTTTGGAACAGTAAGTGTTCTCAAAGCTTGCGTTTTCATGTCTGTGTCTGAAAAGCAGTCCCTGTACTGCCGAGTGATTGGTCCATCGCACCCACAGACAGGTAGTAGGAGGGACTCTGAGGTTTGGTAGGCTGCCAGAAGATTGGTAGCAGAGCACTTCTATCCATATGCCAGTAAGGTAGTGTGTTCTATGAACATTTACTGTTACAGGTAAGTAGGACTTAACAAAATTGTACTGTTCCAGACACACATTAAGTTCCTATATAAAAATCCTTCTTCCAATCTAGCTATTCTATCCAATGAATTTGACAAACCTACTAAACTTTTGCCATCTTCTAATGCTTTGCATAATGACAGACAGGCTGATAAAAAGTGTGCACATCTGTTACACTTTCCTCCTATGCCATTAACTACCAAACTCATATGATTAGATATGTTATCTGCCTTGGATAGTGCGAACAAGTTGATGTCAGATCTTTCTGAGTCAAACAATAAATCATCCAGCTTGTCCCTCCTAAATTATGATACTCAGATAGTTAAGCATTGCATTAAATGCAGTTATAATGGCAGCAGATGCATCTTCTATAGCTATTGTTACTCGGTCTGTGTTAAGGAGGTACTGTTGGTTAAGGCTCAAGTCTTTTCCTGACGATGGCAAGACCATGTTGTTAAATCACCTTTGTACAGGGAAAAACTTTTTGGTCCAGCAGCTGCTGAAATCTTCAAAAAACTGCAAAAAAGGAAAAATTATGCAGGATTTTAAGCATATTTTTCTTTTCATCTTTCCTAAAGTTCTAAAGAAACTGCCTATCCAAAGCAGGACCATTTTTTGTAAAGACCAGAAATGTATTTATTTTATTTATTTAACATTTGTTGACCGGGAAAGTCCAACTAGGACAGAGCCTAGTTTCAGTGGAGGCCCGGGGAGAAACGTTACAGATGCATGATTTTGGAATGTGGGAGGAAACCGGAGTACCCCGAAGAAACCCATGCGAATGTAGGGAGGAAATGCAGACTCCACACATAAGGCACCCCAGCCGAGAATTGAACCTGAAAACCTCTTGCTGTGAGGTGGCAATGTTAACCACTGCACCACTGGTAAAATAGTTCTCTAAAGAGATGTTCCACAGGAAGTCTATGTCTAATTTCAGGAGACCAAAAGGTTCTTTTCCTGACACATTTGCCAGCTTATGACTATCAGCTACACCCCCTCCCCAGTCCACCTCGGTCAATCATCTCTGACTGTTTCAATGAAGCTGTCTCAGTTACTGCCATTATTGAGATTGAAAATATCAGACCAGTAAGTTCTCAACATCATAGAGAAAGTCTACAGACTAACCTGGCTTCTGCTTTCAACCCAATTTCTGAGATTCCTCAATTGTCCTTAAACGAAGAACACCTGTTGTTACTAAAACTGTTGGAATTATTTCATCATGGATCCACAGAATTGGTTCCTCATCACCAAGAGAGAAAAGGGTTCTACTCAAGACTTTATTTGGTTCTACGGGGAGAGGCCACTTGGAGGTCCATTCTGGATTTATTAGTCCTCATCACCTTTTTTATCTGCTCCAAATTCAAAGTGTTATCACTGCAAACTCTTCTCCCAACAATCCTTCCACAAGCTTTCAAGGTGACCGTGGACATTAAGGATGTTTATCTTAATATCCATATTCATCTAGATCTCAGGAAATTCTTAAGATTCTGTGCCTTAAAATGTCAACTTCCAGTTTTCTGCTTTACTCCGTTGTCTTATTTACTCTATTGTCTTAACTACAGCTCCACATTTTTTTTGTACAAAATGCCTACCATAGTGTTCTCCAGGCTCCACTGTATTTGCATATGCCATTTCCTAGATGATTTCCTGCTTTAGGCTCCTTCAGGAGGCATGCTTCTTCAAGATCTCAAGTTTACAATAGATCTTTCTCTAAAAGCTTAGTGTTTTCCTAAAGTTGAAAAGATCTGTCCTCCTGCCCTCACATGACCTGCTTTTTAGTTCTAAGTTGCCAGTTGAACATAGTGTCAATGATGGCATTTCTTCCCCAAGATAAAGTGCAATTTCTGACCCTTACTTCCTGTTTTTCCTTCCTCTAGAATTTACCTCTACAAGAGAAATTTAGAGAGCCCTGGAGTTGATGGCTTCAGATCATACAAATGATACCTTTTGTCAAATTCTACAAAAGGAAGATTCAGTGGTACCTCAAGTCAATTTGGGTACAACCTTGCCACCCCTTGAACTTCCCAATTCCTCTCTTGTGATTCATGAAGAAGAAATTCCTTTGGTGGATCAACCAAATATCACTCAACCCAGGAGTGCCTTCTCTGGACCCCTGTCCTTACCAAGAAGTCCCCACAGATGCTTCAGACTTGGCTTGGGGGGCATATTCTTTGAACATAAAATTCCAAGGTACATAGTTAAGGCAGGAGGACAAGAGCAATCACATACATGTCAAAGAAATGAAAGCCCTGATCCTGGATCTGCAGTCTCTGTATTACCCCTGGTCTCCAGGAACCCTTCAAATCCTCACAGACAGTACCACTGTAATGTGGTAAATATGCAAACAGGAAGGAGCAAAATATTGTCATCTCTGCAGATTTGCAATGACAGCTTGGGAGATATCTACTCAGCACAGTGTCTTACTTCAGATAGTTTATATTCCCTCAGAGATGAATTTTGTGGTGGATTACCTGAGCAGATCCAAGGCAGAGGCTCACAAATGATCTAAAACAGAGCGGTCTACCTACAGATTATCCATCAGTGAGAACTCCCTAAATAGATTTATTTGCCTCCACTCTGAACAGACAGGCTCAGACTGTTGCATTCCAGAATTCCATACCCAGTGGCGTGGAGAGTGGATACCATGCATGTCTCCTTTTCCCACGATTCAAAAGGTTGTTCTCAAAATAAGGACATCCCAAAAGTGCTGTTGGTGAGCCCCCTTTTGACTCAAACAGCATTCGTTCTTTCTTTTTCATCTGATCAGTAGTAGTCACCTAAAGTTACCCCACAAGATGGACTTGCTCATTCAACAGAAGGGCTCTTTCATTTATTTAAACTTTCAAACCCTAAATCTTAACAGTTTGGATGATAGGACTGTGATGCCATTCCGACAGCTTTTTTCTGAGGAATGGCTCAGGTATTACAGGAGGCTAAAAAACTTTCAACAAGAAAATCTTATATTTCCAAATGGAAGAAGTTTCCTATTTTGTACAGAAAGAAGAAACGGGACCCTTATCATCTGGGTGTTCCAGCTATCCTTTCTTGTCCACGTGAACTGCTAAGTTAAGAACTGATATTTTCTTCAATTAAAGCACATTTGTCAGCTATATTTGCATGTTTACTATAAATACGTTGACCTCTTTCTACAAATTTTGGAATCAACAGTTTTTAAAAGATGTCCTTCACATCAGGCCACCAAGAAAACCTTTTCAACCTCCTTAGGACTTGAATTATGTCTTGGAAAAGCTAACCCTTTTTCCTTTTGAACCACCTCTCTAACATTCTGCATATGGAAGACTGTTTTGCTAGTGGCCATTCTATCAGAAAAAGAGTTTTTGAGTTACAGACCATTATGGATTCTACTCCTTTTATGATTTTTCATAAGGATGAGGCATCCCCGAGAACTAACACTTCTTTTATTCCTAAGGATGTCAATGAAGTGACCTTGAACCAGTCATTTATTTGCCTCCTTTCTTCCCATTCCTTAAAATAAAGGAGGAAGAATTCTGCATTTGCTGGTTGTTCATAAACAGCTTAGAATTTATCTGGACAAAAATAAAGCTATCAGAAAATCTAATCACCTATTTATCTCTTTTCATGGCAAAAAGATGGGTTGCCCTATTTCCAAACAGCATATGTCTAGGTGGATTTCGTTAGCTATCCCTTTCTGTTATTGCTTTCTCAGAAAATCCCTTTCAATCCAGGTCAAAGCTTATTCTGTCAGGTCTCTTGCCTCTTCTGGTGCTTTTTTCAAGAGTCTGGATTAAAGAAAAAATATTTTAGACTCTAACATGTGGTCTTCCATTTACACTTTTACCAAGCATTATAAAATAGATGCAATTTCCAGGGGTAGTACTGGTTTTACCAGGTCCATTCTTCAGAGGGTATTGGACCACAGTTCAGTGCCTCAGTCCTTCTCACAGTTAGTCAGAAAGCTTTGGGAATATTTCCATATGTGAGCAATACTGCAGTAGTGATTATATGGACATAGTACAGTTGTGTAAGAACTTGTCATAAGAGTTGATGTCCAAGTTGATCACTGTTGCCCTCCATCTCCCTTATTTCTGTCTGAAATGGACCTCTTTCTCTGCTGACATGAAAGTCTTGTTCCTTAGGATCATAGGAGATTACTAGACTATTGACCCGGAGGTCATTTCAAGCCTAGCTGTTTCATCCCAATGTAATACTATAGATATGCTAGTCAATAACCAAGATTGCATTTAGTAATGACTGCCCATGTCCAGGAGGGTTGTGGGTCCTCTCCCCAGTAAGAATTTACAGTGCCCATCCACTCATCCAGTTTCCTCTTGAACAGTGTTATAGAGATGCTGTGTTTCACATGAATTGATAACCTATTCCAAAGATGTAGCAGTCGCTGGGAGATAAATCTGTCCCTCCAGCATGTCCTGTTTAAGTTGCATGCCATATTTAGGTCCCTGGAATGGGTAGCCCTAGTCCTGTTTGATTTATGGATGTGCAGCAAGTTCATTAGGTTTGGGTCTGAGATTGCTCTGTAGGCCAGGCACAATTCTCCCCTAAGAAGTCTATACGATACAGAGTATAGTGAGAGGGACTTTAGTCAGTCTGTGTAAAGTACACGCTGGAGTCCCTTGATCTTCTTTGTTAGAAACCTCTGAAGTTTCTCCAGTTGCTGCAAGTGCTTTGTATGGTACATGTTGAACGGGGCATTATACTCAATTATGGGCCACATTAGTGCCAAGTGTAGAGGGGTTATAACCTCTTTTGCTCTCGAGGCGATGCCTTTACTAATCAAGTGTGCTATGTAGAAAGCCTTCCGTACTACAGTAGACACATAGTGGTCAAAGGTAAGGTCACAGTCAACTTGTGATCCCAGATCCCTTACCATTTTGTGGGTACTTAAGGGTATTGTTGTTGATTTGATAGTGTGAAGGGACATAGCTTGTGCCAAATGGAATGGTGATGCATTTCTTTGCATTTGGTATGAGACCGTGACCAAGACACCAGTCTTTGGTATGCGTAAGACCCTCTTGGAGTATACTGACATAATTTGGAGATTTGATAATTGCACGCAGTTTGCAGTCATCTGCAAACTTGGTAAGCCACAACCCATTAGTTTTGACATGAACTTCTGAGAAGTATATACCAAACGGTAGGGGGCCTAACACTGACCCTGTACCACCCCACTGGTAACAGGTCTGTTAGTTGATGTGGAATCACCCACTTTGATAGTGTGTGTCTGGTTTGTCAGCCAGTTGGCAACTCATCTTACAGCGAAGGGGTTTACATTCAGTTTGCTAAGTTTATCGGTAATGCCTGAGTGTGGGATTGTGTCAAAAGCCTTTGCCAAGTTGAGGTATGCTGTGTGCACAGATTTGCCCTCGTCAATGGGCCTGGTCACATTTTTGAAGAAATCCACCAGATCTAACAGGCAGGATCTGCCCTTGACGAAGCCGAATTGGGTAGGATCCAGGGTTTGGAGGTCGTCTATGTCTTTATTTATGAAGTCTATAATGATGCGTTCAGTGGTCTTACAGATGATCAGGATTATGGGCCTGTAATTCCCAGGGTCTGTTGCGAGGCCACCTTTGTGGAGGGGAATAACTGTTGCTGTTCTCCATTCCACAGGAACAAAGCCTGTGGTAGGCTATGATTGAAAAGGGTATTTCATGGTGATGCTAGTTCATGTTTTAGCCTGTTTAGAAGACAGCCTGGGATGCCGTCTGGTCCCAAAGAGGCTGCATTTTATGCCTTGAACAAGGATTTGATGACCTGCTCTTCAGGTATGTAGGGTGGTGCGTATGTTTGGGGGAAGGTTTGTGATAAGTTTAAAGGGAATAAGAGAATTAAATTTTCACCAAACCTATCCTTTATCCGGTTTGCTATCTCTGTGGGATCAGTGTATGTGATACAGTTGGTCACTAGTTCTGCACATGCTTGGTTCCTACCTTTTAGATTACATATGTAGATGTAAAAGGCCTTATGGTTATTCTTGACTATGCTTGCTAAGTTTTTCTCAAAGAAGCCCTTAGAGGATTTGACAGGTTGCCTTATTTGCCTGTTGAGGCTGAGGAGGGTGCTTTTCCATTGGTGGAGTCTCGCCTTTGTTTTCTCGGACAGGAACTTTTTGTATTTATTGTAAAGTTTGTTAATGCTGGATGTCCACCATGGTGGCTTGTTTTTACTTGGGCTTTGGCTGTGATTCTTACTGGTACAGCCAAGTCTATATACTTATGCAGGTGATTGTACAGGACTTTAGTGTAAGCTTCCATGTAGTTACCACTTCCAGCTGGGGGTGGGGCTTTGAAGGCATTTCTCCCGTCACCTAGGAGGGTATCGTTTGCCTTGGTGAAGGTTTTTAGTCTGATTTTGCCCTTTGTGAGTTCAGGTGTTAGTGCCAGTTCAAAGGTGACTGATTTGTGATCACATTTAACTAACGATTGTCCGACAGTTGCGGCAGTGCATCTGTTTGACGTTAGTGAGGACCAGATCCAGTATGTTTGTTCCTCTTGTTGGTGTATGAACAATTTGTTCCAGCGCATTTGAGTTAACAAAGTCAAGAAACTTTTGTGCTAGTGAGTTAGGGCTAGCGTAGTTTTCCCAGTTGATAGTGGGATAATTGAAGTCCCCCATAACCAGAGTGTTTGGTAATATTTGGATTTTCTCTAGTTTGTCAAGTAGGCTTCGTGCACGTCATGACCCATGGAGGGGATCTGTAACTGGCTATGACTTGAGTGGGGAGGTCATAACCACCGTAACCTGAACTTAGACTAACTCCATGGAGTTGTCCAGTCTGGGTCTATATTAGAACATCGAATATTTAACAGTTCGAATTACTAAAGGTCGACCTTTAGTGATCGAACTTTTAATACATCGAATGTTCAGAAAAAAAAAATAAAAACAACAACAACAACAAAATAAATGGTGTAGGCAGGGGGGCAAGCCCCCCTGCACCCCCCACACCCCCTGCTACTTAAATAGACCAACTCCGAGACTGCACAACATTGAAGTAAATGGAAATCTCCCCTTACGGAGATTTCCATGTACTTGTTCGATGTTCTGCAGTTTCGCTATTCTCGTGTTGACAGTGTCAGATTTCGACATTGTCGGCTTTCGAAATTTTAATATAGACCCGTCCAGTCTAACTATACGGAAGGTGAATTTAACTCTAATATAGATATAAACACCACCTCCTTTGGGTTTCTCACATGTTTATTTTGCAGTCTGAAGGTGTAGAAGGATTTATAGCCTTGCAAATCCGGGGTACTGTCTGAGGCCTTGATCCATGTTTCTGTGACATCTCCATCTTCCAGTGATAGAAGTGCTTCCAGAATGTGGAGTTTTTGGTTTAAGCTCCTAACCTTTAGCAGCATGACCCTTATTTTGTTATGATAGGCAAACTTCACATTGGGAAATTTGTTTTTGAGACCTTGCTTACAAAATGCACTATGGGGGAGGCAAGAGCCTTTGCCAGCAGCTGAAAGTCTAAAGGTGCCAGGTGCAAACTGCGTCTATATTATCTGATCGAACATTTAGGTTAGCGAATACCTAAACATTGTTCTGGTAATATCGAAAAATTAAAACAGTGAACGGCCGATTTAACGTAGGGAATGAATTCCCTCAGCCACAAAAAAAAAAAAAAATTTAAACCAAAATGAAGTGGGGGACTTCACCCCCCCTAACTAAATATACCAACTCCGAGATCACTCTACAGTGGGGAAGGGTGGGAAATCCACATAACGGCCAAGGGAATTATTTCCCTGCATTAAATCGGCCTTTCTCGGTTTTTTTGCTTTTGCTGTTACCAAATCGACATTTAGGTATTCGCTAACCTAAACTTTTGATCAGGCAATAGGAACCCGTGCAAATCATCTCTCTTAAAGCAGCGAAGTTTGTCGAACATGGTTTCCTAGGCTGAAAGGAACTGGATCCCCTTAGAATGACACCAAAAACTAGACCAGTTATGTAATGAAAATAATTTTTTGTTTATACTGTGGCATCATTCTCAGTGAGCGTAGTTTGCTGCTCAAGGCTAGGGGCATACCTGCCTGGGACACATACTCATAAAGCTCAATCATGTCTCTCTTCATATATTCCAGTGTAGTATGTCTCAGTTCATTCACGCCAACATGAACTATGACAGAGTCATAGTGTTACTTGCTGCTGAGAGACCTGAATGTATGCATGATCTGATGAATCCTGGCACTGGACAGGCAACTGACCGTGACTTTCTCCTTGTCCAGCTTGGTAAGTGGGACATCCATGTGTCTTAATATTGACCGTTTTTGCCTCATTTCTTCTCTGCCTGGGGCAAGAAACATTGGGGAACTTTTCGCCCATATATCAGTTATGTACAATTTTGGGATATGAGGCAGCTGTACAGCAGGAGAGGAGGGTGCACAAGTTTTGATATACTGGCCAGATATACAGTATCCTTGGCAGGATACTTTATATATATATATATATATATATATATATATATATATATATATATATATCTATGAGCAATAATGCAGTAGTGATCAGTAGTATACTGGCCAGATGTACAATATTGGCAGGATACTTCCCGTGAGTTAGCAATACTGCAGCAGTGATCAATGGCATAGAGTGGTGCAGCAGTTAGTGTTGTCGCCTCACAGCAAGAGGTTCTCCAGTTCGATTCTCTGCTTGAGTGCCTTCTGTGCAGCGTCTACATGTCCTCCCTGCGTTTGCGTGGGTTTCCTCCAGGTACTCTGGTTTCCTCCCCCATTCGAAAGACATGCTTCTGGTGCATTTCTCCCCGGGTCTCCACTGAAAACAGGATCTGTCCCAGTTGGACTTTCGCGGTAAACAAATGTTAAATAAAATAAAATAAAAAAATACAGGCCTGGATGTACAGTATCCTTAGCAGGATGTGAGCAATACTGTAACAGTGATCTATTTGGATATCTACTGCTATGGTAAGTTCTTAGACACGCATCCTTTCTTCTTTACTGCCTTACTGCTGTTCATTTGACTCACAGTGTTAGTGTAGCTGATGAGCAGACTCACCATATGTTTAATCAGTGTCTTATAATCATCATTTTTCTTATCATTTTACATATGTGCAGATATCCTCCTGTTGGTTTCATGATCTGTTACATCTGTTGTGGTCTATAGAACAGCAGATAGATGACTTTCTTGGAATATTCCTTTTCCTCCTCACTAGTAACTCAGCCATAATACTGGATCATGTATGTACATTTGGTAAAATTTTCAGTTAGTAAGTGATACAGACTAGTGTTTGCCCGTTTGTAACATACTTATTGTTAGTAACAATACCATTCACATTTAAAGCACCTTCTTCATCAGTGTGAAATACCAGTTAAACTGATAGAACTGTGATTAACTGGATCTGCCTTTGTCTGTCACCCTTTCTATAGTGGCACCACACCAGTCACCTTAATCAGTTAAACCACTCAGAATGTTTTCTAGTAGCCTACTCTGGTTCTTAACTTATTCATTCAATGCCTTTGACTGCACTCATTTTGATTGAACTTCTTTGCCTCTTCCAAGGCTTTGGCTTGTTCACAGATTCCTTTCTCTGACTTTCTTCAACTATCCAAATAGCTTCATCTGTGAAAAGACCCAGTTCTGTGGACTCTCCATTCCTAACACCTTCCTTTGTGACAATGAAAAAGAAATAATTCAGTCAGTGTCTTCCTTGCTCAGTTCTTGGTATCTGCAATCCCTTGTTCATTTTTATGTCCTGACAGTTTTAGGCTTACCGTTCTGCTTTTCAGTACTATAGCTAAAAGACTACTGTCTGCAGTGCTTTAGATATTAGTGCTTCCATTGCAGTAGAGCACTTCCCAGCAAGACATTGGAAGTACCTTAGTGGAATGTGGTACAGTATTTTGGAACATTTATTCCAAGAATGAAACACCAAACAACATTAATAAATTTTGACACCTATCCTTTATGAGGTCATTTTGCCCCTGCACCCCCAAATTATTATTTTTCAGTTTCAACTTTGAGTACATATTTCGTAGCACTTTAACAAAAGTATGAGTGAAGTACAGCAAATTGAAACAAATTTGTATAGATACAGATGGTACAGATGGTACAAAAGTAGTATTCAAAGCAAGTGCGTTCTAAGTGGGTCAAATAATATAATAACTGTAATTACAGATAAAATACATCCAGTTACCAAGGTGGGCTTCAGTGAAGAACTGAATAACTGGATAAACAGACAAATCAGGACTTGGACAACAACATAACCTTAAAGCAATCCAGACTAAGAATTAATTATGGGCCAGTTTCACATTGTATATTCACTAGTCCAGACATCATACTGAATTAGAGGTCATCCAGAAATTGAGCAATTAAGTAAGACATAATGGACAATCAAATAGTCAAACTGCGTGTATAGAGTCCAACACAAATCATAGCTGTGATTCTTTAGAAGACGTGACAGAGACTACCACTGCACGTCCAAAAATGTTCCAAAGCCTAGAAAAAAGATGGCAACAAGTTGTTATAATTACTGAATAACTGAAACAGAGAGACCACACATAGATTTGTAAGCCTCTTTGATAGCAGTCCACAGGGAAGTACATGATGACATTGAATCAAAAAGTTCCTGGTCTATAAATTAAGAGCCACTCTTAGTAAAGAAAACTTGAGTCCATTACAACAACATAAAAAGCGTAGCAGGGCTTTAGCACCAAAAACATTCAAACTGCTGCATAATAGTAAACAACAATGCTAAAAAAATCTTCACTGTTTGACAAAAAAACGTAGTCCTCAAGTCTGCATAAAGATAGAAGCTAGCTAGTAATGGCTGGTAGAGCTCCAGAAAATTGGGAAAAAAGCAATCATAATAGTCCTCTGGTCTCCAGAAGCAGAATAATGACACATTCAGCTGATTAATGTCAGAGTCAGTTGACAGTCCAATAACAAGAATCTGTAGAAAATAACATAATGAAATAAAATGATAACTGCTAAAAGTACAGAAAATACAGAAAGATTTGTCATATTCAGAAAGCAATGGCAAAAAATAATCAAAATGCGGACTGATGGCCTCCAAGATAGCCAGCTGCTACAATTTTGGACTCATTCATGCTTTTCTTGCTGGAACTTGCAGATAACTACTCCTGGAATTCAAATGCTAGTCTCAGAATTTTTTTAAAAACTCCAAGCCTTATACGCAAACAAAAATGACCAACAAGCTGTGTGTTAATATGTAATCAGTGCCCTCCCAAGGGTGTTATGAGGCCTGACGCCACAGGCAGAGGGCCTCTACTCCCCTGGAAGGGTGTTAATTACACATTAACACACAACCTGGAGGGCATTATTGAACTCAGAGAATGGGCTGTCTGTAAAATTGTTGTTTTACTTATTTTTTTTTTTAAGTATTGTTTTACTTTTTTAAATATATTTTTTATGTAAAATAGTTCCTCCGCCTAACATTTCATACTTGCTGTAGTATATGTTAATGGTGTTGGAGAAAGCATTTTACATGCAAAATATAACACTTTAAAAAATCCAGATATTTACTTTTTTGTCCCTTACTCCTAAAATGTTTGGTTTATTCTGTCAGTGGTGACAGAAGTTACTAAATAATGACATACATTTGTGTTGCAGAGTTTTATTTCCTTCAGAAAATTCATGCTAATACAAATCCTTTTATTTAAGTAAGTTTGTAATTTTATAAGAGCAATAATTAAAACCTGTTCTTGTTTTTGAGCGTTTGTTCTCCTGTATTTTAGGCTTTATCAAGATTTCTTCAGCTGAAGGGTCCAGAAGTATGCAGACCTCTTTACTGCTGCCACTGGTAGATCTCACATTCACGTCTGCTTCAGAAAATGCTTGCTAACACAAATCATTTAAAATATGTTCCTATTTTGAGCATTTGTCCCATTTATTTTAGGCTTATCCAGATACCTTGATCTAAGAGAATGCCTCTTAACTGTACTTATTTTTGCAGAATGTCCAGATTTTTGCCTCATATTTTCGGTCTGTTCCTCATGAAAAAAAATGTGTTTTTTTGCAAGCCACTGGATGAACTATATCTTAAAGTCGCTAAATAATGACATGCATTTGAGTGTCAGATTTCATATCTTTCAAAAATTACATGTTAACACAAATCTTGTTCTTCTAGCAACTTTCTAAGTTTATAAAAGCAGTATTTAAAATTTGTTCTTATTTCTTAGCATTTGTGTGTGCCCCTCCCCCATTATGTCAGGCTTTGTTCAGATTTTTGTGCTAAGAGGTTGATAGGTATGTCTAAGAAGTGGAGAGATACGTAAAACCCCTGTTGTTGCCAGGGATTGTTCTCTCTTCACTCTCTCGCACACATGCTACCTGAGATCGTTCAGTCGCTTTCACACTTCACTCTCTCTCTTACACACACGCGCGCACACACACACACGCACACTTTTCTCTTTCGCTCAATCAGTCTCTCTCTCGTTCTCTTTTTTCATACATGCATACACTCTCACACGCATGCTTTACTTTAATTTTTTTCTTTTTTTATTTTACACTCACTAAACAGCAAAAGTGATGCTTAGCGAGTGTAAAATAACAGCTCGCTCTCACTTTCACTGACATGCACACATATACACACACACAGACATAAACACACACTCACCTTTTTTAATTGTCTTATCTTTTGTTTGCATTTTACACTCACTAAACAGCAAAAGCGCTGTTTAGCGAACTTAAAATAATGGAGGCCATTCCATTTTCAGTATGTTTTAATGGTAAACAAGTTACATTTTTACAACTTGCCTGTTTTGTCAAATGTTACTGCCAGGCTTCCCTGGGAATCAGGCCTGTTTTTCAGCTTAACCATGGGACAGCCTACCAGTTCTTCATTCCTTTCTTCTTCCAGTCACAAAAAAGAAGAAATTTGTTAAAGAGAATTTCCCACCACAGCAGGATGATAAAGAGCCTTAGCCTCAGGTGGGTAACTCTTCTGTGGCCTAAGCTGATTCCTCTGACCACTCATCTTTTTCTTTGGCTCCCTCTCGTGTATTCCCTACAGCCACCATAGACCAGAGATTAGATACATCCTGTATGGCTGCTGGAGTGCCCTTGGTAAGCAAGGGAGATGCACTCTTGTCATTCCTGGAAGAAGTAGCAGAGAACGCCTCTCTGTCTAGCCAGAAAGCTGTGCCCATTTCTAGGGAAGTTTTTGCTGACAAAAGTGAATCTGTTTCTACACAAATTCCTGTCAGAAAGTAAAAAAATTAAAACGTATGTCTTTTCCTGTCTGATTCTCTGGACAGGTTGGGCTTACTTTAGGGTTTAGTGCAAGCTCTATTTTTGATAAAAAAACGGATTCTTCATTTTCTAAAGAGGTATAAGAGTTTGAATCTCAAAAAGATTCTGAAGGCACAGATCATGTATTGTCTTCACAGATTTCCAATTCAGATTATAAGGAGATTGTGGCTTCAGACAGTACTTTTGAGGGATTCTTTTCTCTGAAACTATTTCCAGAATGAATCAGTTGTTTCAGTGGGAAAACTGTGATATTGCTCAGCCCGTCAGGAAGTATTATGATTTGTTACAGCCAAAATTCAAGAAACTACTCTTATTTCTCCTGTTCTGTCTGTTTTGGAGAATGTTTTTGTCACAGCCTGCAATTTCCATCATGGCCAGCCAGCTGCCCTCAGAAAGCAGATAGACTATATAAAGTGCCTCAATCTTTTAACTGTTTTGCACTCATCTCAAATCAAACCCAACAGATATTGCTTTTCAGCACAATGACACTCTACAGACATCTTACATACCTTTGGAGCAAAATAGCCTGGCAGACAAGCTGAGCAGGACCAGGACAGACCCTTACAAATAGAAACTGAATTAGGGGTCTTCCAAGAATTGATCTAACTGTGGGGAGCACCTCATATAGCTCTATTAGCCACCACTCACAAAAATCAGCCAACAGAATTTTGCTCCAGAACTCTATGCAAGAAGGCATGAAAGACAGATACATTTTCTTTAATGTGGACAGGAAGGTTCATGTATGCTTTTCCATCCCTTCCACTACTATCAGGGGTCATTCTGAAAATTCAGAAGGACTCCTCAAAAATCATAGTGGTGACTCCTTTCTGGCCCAGGCAGTAGTGGTTCTCCCTTCTTTTGGAAATGGCTAGGGGCAATTACCACAAGCTTCCTCACAGACAAGTTTTACTCACACAGGACCAGGGATGTTTGGTACATCCTCATTCTAAATAACTACCACTGATAGCCCGGATGACATAATTGTGATATCTTTTAGGTACCTTTTTTTGCCTGAAGAGGTGCAGCAGCTATTAATGGAAATGAGAAAACCTGCTAGTAGAAATTCATATATTAGCAAATGGAAAAAGGTTTGTTGTTGGTGTCAAGCAAAGAAGCAGCTCCCATTCAGGGCTAGTTTTTCTGTGGTTCTACAGTATTTGTGTGAGTTGCTATCCATTGGCTTGTCTTACTCCCTAGTTACAGTTCATTTATCAGCCATTTCAGCATGTCTGCCTATGGATCCCCCTCTTGCGATGCAACTTTTTATGTAAATGTTTTTTGAAAGGGGTACTGCATAAGAAACCTCCTAGGAAACAGGTGGCTTCTCCTTGGGATCTTAATTTTGCTCTGGAAAAACTAACTCTTGCTTCATTTTAATTAGCTCATTAGGATGACTTGAGGATCTTAGCATATTAAACAGTCTCTGACCTCTGCAAGAAGAGTATCTGAGTTGCAAGCTCTTATGGTGGGTCAACCTTATCTAATTTTCCACAAAGACAGAGCTGTATGCTTAAAGTAATATCCAAGTTTACTTTAAGCCAAACTATCCATTTCCCTGTCTTCTTTCCAGAACCTAAAAATACTCCATACCTTGATGTGACAACTTAGGTATTATCTTGACAGAATAAAATCTTTCAGAACATCTGATCAGTTGTTAATTTCTTGTGAAGATAAGAAAAAGAAACAACCTGTGTCAAAACAGATTGTTTCAAAATGGTTGTCTCATGCTGTTACTTTTTGTTAATCCTACTACAACAAAACAATTCTAGGCAGGGTAAAGGCTCAGTCTACCAGGGCCTTGCCTTCATCTGTAATTTTTTTGGAAAGGGTTGGATTCTGGAAGTATTCTAGAAGCAGCAACTTGGTCCTGTGCACACACTTTACAAAGTACTGTAAACTAGATTCCATTTTCAGGTCTGGTATAGGCTTTGCTACGACCATTCTCCATGAGCTTCTGAACCCTCATCCTTCCTCCTCCTGGCCATGTTAAGCTATGGTAATATACCCATATAACTTATCGCAGCAGTGATCCTTATGAAGAACATATTACAGCTGTGTAAGTAAACTTACATAACAGTAGATGATCTAATGATCACTGTTGCAGTAGCCGCCCCTCCTTCCATCACCCATGTTACTGTATTTATTATGCCAAGGTGCGGACTTTTTTGTTATATTTCTAGCTTTCTCCTGTCAGAGCTTTAGCCTTTCTCTGCCTCTCTCTCTCTCTCTCTCTCTGCCTCTGTCTCTCTTTCTCTTTGTTGGCATGAAAGTTGTAAAGGGCTTGGCATGAAAGTTGTAAAGGGCTTGGTGTCAATACCTGACTTTTAGTCAGCTCAGCTCAAGTCTGAGCATGTGGAAGGTGCCCTAGAAACTTTGGAAGCTGGCTGTCTGTTATATCCTGAGCAGGATATAACCCATATAATTTAAACTAATTCAGCAGTGATCACTTGAAAATCTGTTGTCATGGTAAGTTTACTTGCAGATTGCTTCTGCTATTTAATCCTTTATGATCTTGCTTAAGGAGGCCCTCTACATTTTATTTGATTTATTGGCATGAATGTTTCTTTGGCAGATAAATGACTTTATCGGAAGAATGGTTAATGGATACACATGCCTACAGGATCTTTAGAGGGTCTTTAGATCATTAAACTGCTTTTGCATTTCACATCTTCTACTAACGTGTTTCATTGAAAAATGTTTGTCTGATGCCTAAAATATATATTTCCAAGTGCAGCTGCAGTCACCATATTATGAGTAGGGATGTGTTTTGAAACTGCTAGCACTTCATGTGACTCGCCATCATTAAATAAGACATTTGAGGCCTTCTTAAGTTTAACAGTGGCTGTTTTTGGGAGCATGTCTTACAGAATAGCCAGCTAAAGAAATATGCAGAGTTCTGAAGCAGGAGCAGATCAAGTAGCCTAAATTTAGGTGTGTCCTTGATTCAGAAATTGTCAGTTCCATGGTGACATACTGTATTTCACATGTAACTACACTGTCTAGTAAGAGGCTATTGTCCTTTTTCTTTTAGAGCAGTGCAGGATTAAATGGAGAGGTACCTCCTCTGGCACTCACTGTTGGTAGTGAGACTTAAGGTTCCACAACAAATTATTGCTCCTGCAGGTAAGTTAGGTGCCAATTTCTCTTTGATAATTTTTTGAGTCTGAATATGTGTCCTGAAAACAAACTTAATTCACTTCCTTAAAAAAGCTTACAGCTTAGTGACAAAGACTTAGCTAAGATTTATCACTGAGGTCTTTTACTCAAGACTCTGAGAAGAGTAGAAAGCCTTGAACTGTGATGTGTTTTTCATTCACACTGCCTCAGTGACATAACACTGCCTCAGTGACATATTAGCCCTGTGCCTGCTCAAACACCCACACTGGCAGCTTTCCAGTGCTCAGAATCCCCTCCTCTGACTCTCTTTGATAAGGAATTGACTAAGCCCCTCCCATCAAGTGAAGCCCAAACCCTGTCACAGAAAGTCAGTTATTCAGTCTCTTACTGCCAGCTGTAGGACTCACACAGTTGAATCTCCTCAGCAACCATATTGGTGGATTACAGTTTCCACTCAGATAAGATTCCTTTGGGAACTTTATTTTCACTTTATTATTATATACTTTTGATTTCTTTCTGTTTTATTAAAAAATGTCTGTGTGTGTGTGTGTGTGTGTGTGTGTGTGTGTGTGTGTGTGTGTGTGTGTGTGTGTGTGTGTGTGTGTGTGTGTGTGTGTGTGTGTGTGTGTGTGTGTGTGTGTGTGTGTGTGTGTGTGTGTGTGTGTGTGTGTGTAAACTTTTTACATTAACATTCAAGTTGAATCTGAAAAGGTCTTGTCTCAACCCCTCACAAAGTATTGTCTTCTTGGGGTGTCTGATAAACACGAGAAAAGTATGGCCTTTCTACCAGAAGACGAAGTGCTGACAGTTTAGAACATTTTCAAGGATTTTACTCTTCAAGAAGCTGCCTCTGGAAGAGAGTTTCCCAAAATGTTCAGACCTCATGGCATCACTGATCCTCATAACATCACTGGCCAGACTCCACATGAAAAAGATTCAGTGGTACTAAAAATTGTCAAACCCAGCACCTGCTTCCCTTGGAGTTCCATGTAACAGTGCTGGCTTTTGTGAAATGAAAGTTACAGTGGTGGAGGGATCAGATGTCTCTCAATCTAGACCTCAGTCCAGATGGACTTGTCAGATTTTGAAAGGGGAGCAGTGTCCAGGGGAATTCTAGTGCAAGGCGACTGCCGTCCATTGGACATTACAAAGCACATAAATGTCAAAGAACTGTTAGCAGTGATTCAGACCTTAAACGTTCTTCACCACTTATGGTCTCTGGGTCCCCTTTTATTGGTCAGAGACAACATCATTGACATGTGGCATTTGAACAATCGAGGGGAGACAAGGTCATACCCTCTTTGCAGTCATGGCCTCGGAGCTTGCCATACAGCATTCTTGGTTGCTTCAGGCCTAATATATCCAGTCAGTGCAAAACCTAATGGCAAACAGAGTAAGCAGATCCTGGATGAACCCTCATGAGTGGAAACTCAAGGACAGAGGTCTGCCTGAATCTGGTCCAGATGTGGGAACACTTTAGAAAATTTTGTTTGAGACATCCTTGCAGCCATGCATGGAGGACAGAAGCATTCTTGTTCCCTTGGATGGAAATGTTCTTTTATGTATTTCCACTCCTTCCACCAATACCCAAGGTATGTCTGAAGATTCAGAAAGAATTACAAAAGATCATTGTGGTGACCCTATTTTGGCACAGGCAGAGTTGATTATCCTTTTAATGGAATTGGCCAAGGGCAATTACCACAAGCTTCCCCACACTCTGGATCTGCTCACGCAGTGTCAGGGGTGACTGGTGCACCCCAACTTAGAGCAATTGATACTGACGGCCTGGATAATTCTATTTTGATACCATTTAGGCACTTTTTCTATGAGGATGAGCAGCAAATATTGAAGGAGGCAAGAAAGCCTAAAACTAAAGAAATCTGATGTTTACAAGTGGAAGAGGTCTTCTAGGTGGTGTTTTACCTATATCAGAGGGCCTGGTATGATGATGATGTTCATACCCCTCTGGTTTTACGCAACAATGGCTTATCTTATGCATCTGTCAAAATGCAGCTTGTGGCCATCCCAGCTAGTCTGC